>NW_020955447.1:767922-859303 GCF_003031625.1 Empidonax traillii
TAGCAGTTGCTGAAAGGGGCTCTGAGCTACCTTGCAGCCACCTCCCAAAGCATTCCAGATTCTTACAGGAGCAGATGTAGCAAATATGTTCTTTGCTACCTTTCAAAAAACAAGCTAGCAAAACAACCCCCTATTGGTAACTCCTTCAGCTCCCACCTCAAAGGAAAGAAACTCAGTGCTATCCCAAATTAGTCCACATCCCACCCTAATAGGAGACCTTGTGTAAAATACAGTTACACTGGATATGAAGAAGATAATCCCCAAGAGTCCTGTTTCCATCTTTATGCTCTTTCCTGCATTGTACTGATTGCAGTTGTAATTTTAATATAATTACACTTCTGTTACGGAAACAGCACAGTATTTAACAGCACTATTGAAACTGTATAGAATTTCTGAAAGCGGTGGTGGTGAGAATTTAGGTTCTGTAGCACACAAGGTGATATAAAAGTTGTTTGGCTATTTGGACAAGGAGAGGAAGAGGTTTCATCATCACAGAGATTGCATCTTCTACCTGCCTCTTCACATATGCCTGTAAGACAGGGTGGCAGGGGGACTACTCTGGCCCCAGCCCTTGCTTCTCTAAGTCCATTAAGATCAGATAACGCTGCCTTGAAGAGGCTGGTAGAAGTCCTAGTCAGTGAGAGAGAAGGGTTTGTTCATCTGTTAGCCTTGTTTCTGTCCCTTGTCAGCTGCCAAGCTGGTAAGTGTCTCTCTGTAAAGCTTTTATTAAAAAGTAAGTAAAACTCATTTAGGAAGCAATTCCACAGCAAGGGACAGGAGTGGGATAACATGCGCACGGCCCCCAGTCCCTCCCTGGGCTCTGGCAGTCCCAGGGTAGGGCATTTGCTCCTCTACAGTCTCCTACACCAGGCACAGCATTGCCCCTGATGGCACAGAAGTGCTAGGTAAAGCCTGTGCTGACTCTGCCAGCACCGTGGTGTTTAGCTGCCATTTGTAAAGAGGGTGGGGAACCTGCATGGCTGTAACAAGTTGAGGCGACAGTTTTCCTTTCTCACTCAGGAATGATCCCATGCACAGAGGTGTTTAGAGAAACAGGTGAATTACTCCTCAGCCAGAAGAGAAAGATAGCAATAGCAAGAGGAGTGGCATATCCTGAACCGTTCCATCACACCTGAATACTAGGTCAGAAAGAGGAAAAGTATGACAGAACAGTTACACTGTAATGAAGTCATTTGTTACCCACACCCCACAGCCCCTATTTATCTGTCACATTACACAGGTTAGAGAGATCACTCCCTGAGGGCCCAGATGCCAAGCCTGAGAGCTCCAGGTTATTATTAGGCTTACCGAGAGGCACACACCGACTGCGAGAATAAGCCAGGCTGCAGGAGGACACCCCAGTCTATCAGCTCTCCCTGGGGGTCCCACTCCTCCCCAGCCCAGTCCAGCATCCTCCCTCCCGTGCAAGAATGCAGCACTGCATTCCTGTCTTAATGAAGTTAATATTGCTGGAATGTCAACCTGTAGTGTAAGCCTCCATCTACAAAAACAAAGAAGTATTTCCCTCTGCAGCCCAACTGGTTTGTGGTTATTTTGTTGGTGGTTTTTTTGGTGTTGTTTTTTGTTGTTGTTGTTGTGTTTGTTTGGTTTTTTTTTTCCTTAAACTTGATTAGTGATGAAACTTAAGAGATCTTTTGACAGAGGCTAAAACTGTGTCTGGTTTGAAAACAAGCACCTCTAACAGATATGAGGACACCAAATTGCAGCACCTCTGAGCAGTGCTGTAAAGGACAGTATAGAAATGCACAGATGGCCACCTTTCCAGGGAAGAATATGTTTGATCTGTGGATCCATGCAGGGCTGGATACTCAGCAGGTGCACACTGCCATTGCTTCACTGGCCTTGGTTGAAGGACAACTGAAAGGTACTAAGAAGCATGCACACATAAAAGGTATCAAGAAGCATGCACACATGCAAATAGACACTCATCCACCTGCAGACACCGCGTTCATGAATTTCATCTCAGCACTGTCAGTGACCTTATGAAATACATCAGCTTCTCTTAAAAGGTTCCCTAACGTATGTGTGTACAGATCCCAGACCTGGCACGACACAACAGTGCACTGCAACCCCAAGAAATGCCTCTGGACAGCCAGCTAGTCAGCAGTAATGCAATTTACACATTTCTCCCTATTTCAGCTTTTAAGAGCTCTCAAATGAAATGGAAAGTTTATGCTGTAAAAATCACATTTCAAATTAAGGAGTTAGCAGAAATGCAAGCATTCACTGCTCCTACTCTGCAAAATTAGCTTAGTGCATTTGCATATTTGAGAAAATATAGGACGCGCATTGTTGCAGAAAAATAATGGGCCAGGTCTCCAGTCAGAAAAAAAAGTGACACAGTTCCAGTGAGTGATGTAGGTTTACAATAGGCATTATTTACACTGCAGGAAAAATGGGAATAGAAAATGATGGCTGTAATACAGTATCAATTCAGTTCTGAGTCATTGTTACTCCAAAAGCCATTATTTTGCATTAACCAGTTCCTCCTCCTCTCATTTTTTATGAAAGGTAAGTTCTCTGCATAAAAGCTAAGTAATGGTGAATAACAAAAACCTGTTCTCCTGTGCTCATTTTGGCTAGAAGCACTGAGAAATTCCACAGAGGTGTCCTACCAAGAGAAGAGCTTAGGCCTCGTAGGCAGCCAGGAACATCCCATTAAGTAATTTGGTTGCATCAAGTATATTTTAGTAATAGAACTAGACAGTTAAAAAGAATAGGATTCAAATAAAATATGAATGTAGTGAGGACCCGAACTTCTACATAGCAAGCATTTTCTGCCTTAGAAGTGAAAAAATTGTCCTTAACTTCTCCCAGACACTGCAAAAAGCCTCACAGTAACACCACTATGTCCCTTGAGGTGCAACATGAAAGAGAGCAGAAGCAGGACAGAAGGATGCTGGTGTTGGGGGAGAGCTAAAGTTTAAACCCTCCCCCTCACCTCAAAAAAAAACAAACCTCATGTTGTAGAGCTCACATAACCTGTTTAGCTTCCCGGAATACCAGCATGCCTTTTTTTTTTTTTTTTTTTTTTAGTGAAGAGCTGGCTACATGCTCCTTCACTCCTTTTGCATGTGGAGCTCCCCAAGCTTCCAAGTGCTAGTGGTCTTGGAACACCACTATCCACATGGCATCTGCTCCCACCACCTCTACACAACTTCTGGATGCTCCTGGTGTTACCTTTCAAGCCAACAGAAAGAAACGTTGTCTACCCTCCAGTATCTGGTTGATTAGTTTACAAAGGGGTCTAAAAGAACTTGTTTCAGATAACCTTGTGGTTTTAGCTCTAGTTAGAAAGCCCATGTAAACCAAGTGAAGAAGAGAAGAATCTTAACAGAGGCTGGGAGTAAAGCAAGAGAGGTCCTGGCTGAGGTCTCTTTACCTGGGATGGACACAAGGCACAAGGATGTTATTATGAGAGGAGACAATTCCAAGAAGCCTGAGGTCCTGTGGCTGTTAGGAACTGCTGAGGTCTTAACACTGAGATAAAGGCTCAGTCATTCCTGCAGGAATTTTATGTTGGTATCTTACAGTTAGTAACAAGGCAAGCCCAGGCACAGATCTTCAGACTTTGGCAGCATCATGAGTGATTCTTCTGCACAAGAAGAACTGCAGAACCATTCTAGCACTGCTCATCCAGGAGCAAACAAACTCTTTGCAATTCTTAGGCAGTAGACCCCTTGGCTGGATGCTGTACTGATGCTGAAGGAGCAAAAATTTACAGCAGGTACAGGCAGAAAAAATGCCTTCATAGAAAGAGACTGTATAAGTAAGTACTTTAAAGAAGTACTATATACTCTCTGAACACCTGAACCCCTGTAATTCCCTCTAGGTGGTACACTTCTGTACATGTTTTTATCTTGCATTTAGTTCACTTGAGGTAATAAAGTCACTGTAATAGAGTTGTACCTTAGGTTAGAATACAGAAGAAATTCATAAAGGAGATTCAACTATCCAAGTAGATTTAAGAGGACAGGCAGAAGCAGGGACAATGGGGGAGGACTGGTGTGTAGAAATCATCAGAAGGTATTTTGGAGAATTTCTTTTGTTATCTGTCTCTTAAGAGACCAAGAGACCCTTTGTTGTAAGAGACATCCATGTAATATAAAAATAGTATAGTAGAATATTCTGTCCTTGAACTTCAGTACTGGAGGATACACAGATGCCAGAAGAATTAACTGGAGACAGAGTGGTCTTGGCAGAGTTAATCACTGAGCTCCTTGCTAAGCGTGTGCTGGGAAGCATGGGCCTGGCAAGGTGAACAGCCATAGCTGTAATAACCAAAGGATGATCCTTGAAGCAAAGGGATTTGGTTTTGGTAGAAAGTCAGCATGACAAACCGCTAAGGAGGCATGGAGAGACAGCAGCAGGGTATAGGAGCTACAGTCTTGCTCCTTCCCAATTGAAGGTTTCCATCTCCTTGGGTCAAGCAAGGTTTGCTCCTAGAAAGGAAAAGCCCAAGATTCAGGATCGAAGGATCTGTGTTATAACTACAAAGGAGGCCTGGCTGTTCTTTGTCTGCTGACAATCACTTTTGTTTTAGAAGACTGCATGTGTTGCTGCACACACTTTCTGATAACAAGAGGGAAACCTCCCGCGGGGCACTAGATAAGGTTGACCCCTCAGGAGGATTTGCCACATAAGACACAGCTGCTGATGCCTATGGAGCCAGATTGAGTCTGGCAGGGTCGCAGGGTCTTTCACTGAGTAAACTACAAGGAAAAAATGCACTTCAGCAACAGCAGTATGCAAGGTATAGCCTGCCTGACAATCTGTGACAAAACTAGAAGAGCAACATGTCCCAGGGTTTGTGCCGGTGTGGCCTCTCATTACTGGACACTCCTGAACTTTATATTCAAAGTGATCAACTTCTTATAGACAAACATGTGTTGTTTGTTTTTTTTTTCCCCACCAAATATATTTGGTTGAAGTGATTTTTCTCTTGAGAATAAAAAAGTTCAAGAGCAGAAGGGGCTAAAAATGCTATCCTGCCACCATTACTGCATCCTTTAATCCTGAACCTTGCCCTCAGCAACAGTCAGAACAGAAGGCAAAAAAATTTAGGCAATGAATTCTGGAAAACATGCTCCATGACCTAGAACTCAGATCTGACAGCACTCATGGTTTGCAGTTTGCATGGCGCTTTGTGGTGCTGTTTTCATTTTTGCCACACTTACGGGTTAAACTTCTGTTCATGATTAAGGACCCCAAACTCTCCCCCTCAGACACATACTTACTATGAGACCAAGTGAGCATTAGTGTATCTGTACAACGTCTGCAGGTCAAATGGGCTCCTAATCCAGATAATCCATGCAGTGTGATTGGCTACAGTGCTGTAGAAATCCTTTAATTTTCATTCTCTTGATACTGCTGACAGTCAGGGTTTTGTTGACAAATTAGCAGGAAAGTAATAGGTGCAGGGGGATTAGAATACCTAGTTTTGCATGTGGCAGCATCAGACTCCCAAAAATAAATACACATTAAGAAGTCGGGAAATATATAATTATCAAAACAGGGCAGCTATTTTTTAAAAAAATTATGTCCTAGAGCTGCAGCATAGAGATGAAAGCATGACTTTGTTCTCAAATGTAAATGATTCCTCTCCCTTTTTTGGACATCTAACCCAGCCTTTCTTCACAGACCAGCCCCATGCCTCCCCTTCATAGACTCCGTGGGATGTACACTGACTCGCTCCACAACCGAGGCAACCGACTTAAGTACCCCCAAGACAACCCTGGGCGATGCAAAACTTACACAAGGCCTCCCCACAACCTGACCTGAGCGCTTCCCTCTCTTGAGGTGATAGCTTGTTGTGAAGCCAAAAATCCCTGAAGAGCAGGTAATGCCTTAAAGGCTACTTCCAAACGCCAGACTCAAGAGTGCTACCTTTGCTACAGAAGCAAGACCTCAGCCACCACGGGCAGCAGGGGAGATGATCACCAGTCTGTTGGCCAAAACAAGAGGGGGGGAGGAAACCAAGTTGTGGAACAGAAAAAGTATTTCCTCTACTACAGTAATAAACCCAGAGCTATTCTAAAAACAAAAGAAAGAAAACCTTAAACTCCACCCCCCACCAGACTCCAGGCAACAGCTTATTGGACTTGGGCAGACTAAAGCCATGGACCAGAGAAAGCAATAAATAAACTGAGCAGGTTTGCTCCCTCTCCCAAGAGATTGCTGCAGCCTTCCTGATGGCTATGGCCATTCAGGCTGAGAAACTCACTGCTGACACTCGTCTGTCATCTGGCCCCAACAGTTTCTTAAACAGGGGCACAAATAAAAACAAAATCTTCTTATCCAAAATTCTGGCACCTGCATGGGTGCATGGGGGGCAGAGGGAGATGGCTATCAGGAGGATCCAGGGTGAGCATGAGAAGCCTTCAATTAAGCAGCTTTACAATCTGAGCTACAGCAAGCAGGAGTGAGGAACAGCAAGGAAAGCAAAACAAAAACAAAAACAAACAAACAAAAAAGGTTACTCCTGTAACTCTTTTCCTTTACTTTTGTGTAGTGAAAGGATAGTTTCCATTTAAAGCTATGGACAATATACTTTAAGGTCTAGTCAGCAAAGCTTTATTATGCTATTTGGGATAGGGTGGTTACACCATATTTCCAAAGGACTTAAAGGGATCTGCCACAATAGGGTATTCTGGGGTCAGAGCCTCTGTGTTTCACAAGGTGAAGGAAACTGCACCACACGACAGTTCGGAGGGAAAGAAAAAGCAGGGTACAGAAAATATGAAGTAAAAAAACATGCAAAGGGAGGGAAAAAGTGAAAGAAACATAGGAAGAACAGAGCACCTAATTCAAAGAAAATAGGCATGAAATTGCCCTGTCTTACAGGGGAGGACAGGAGTTCCAATTTCAGCCAAGATGTCCTCCAAGTGGAACAGGCAAAAACTGGTGTTAAAAACATGAGGCAAAGGGAAGGACTCAGAAATACAGTTGTTTGTGAAAAAAAGTTGAAAGCATTCAGGTGTTCCTCACATTAAAAAAAAACCCTGCACTGGTTTAAAAACACAGGTATATTCGTTAGCTACTGGTTTAGTGGTTTTGATGGAATCTTATGGAGACTCTCCTTAGGGAGATAAAAAGCTTATGCTGGTCTCAGTTTGACTGCTATATTCAAAAAAGCCCAGAAATTCTTAAGAGAACGAGAGCAGAAACGAAATGAGAGAAACTTAAAAAGCACCTATTTTATCCCACATATTTGTAAGGGGGCAAAAGAAACCTTATTTAGAAGGACTCATAAAAGATTACTCTCATTTCAATGAAATATCTAGAATTACGGTAGTAAATTACACACTTGAGAAAATTTTTGGAGGAAAGAAAAGTCTTTCAGTGCTTTTGAAAATGTGGGGAGGCAGGCTAAGCAGGACATCAGATCCATCTTACTAAGAGTTGGAGGAGTGCCAGTGCTCACAGCATCCTAGAAATGTAATCTCTCATATCAGTTTGCTCCTTTAAGGCATCATCTTAACACAATTTCCTGGTCAATACTAAGCTGTAGGACCAAGCAGACTCACCTTTAACCTACAGACTAAGAAGTTTTGTATTTCCCACGTGGTATTTAAAACCCCAAGGTCTCCCACATGTGCATTCAGTCCCCTAAAATCATTTGAGTTTCCTCCCCAGTGCTACATTCTTCGCGTGTGGCTTCAGAAGATAAGTAACACTTTCAGTTCCAAAGCCCTTTTAAAAATTCACCTCTTGTTCAATACTTACAGCATTATATATAGTGAAAAATATGTTGATTAGCAACTCCTGCTACAGGAGAGAAAGCCCCATAAAGAGGTGGAACCTAAGAACAAAGGTGGAGAACAAAAGCCCCCCCCTTCTCCCAATTTGTCTGCCCACATACCAAAGATCAAAAGAGCTCTGGGAAGCTTGTGCATAATCTACATACTTTGTGACCTTATTACAATCAAATTCCCCCTGCAGGCATGGCCGCTGTGTATATATGCACACACTGTAAATACACAAGCGAGTCTGTGGATGTTTGCCAAGTCACTTGCTTGTGCACTGAGTTTGCTTACTTTTAACAATGCTGAGGCCAAAGAAGTGAGGCTCTTTAATCTTCACTACATCACAAACTTGCTGAAAGAGCTCCTGTCCAGTGGCTTTGACCTGAAAGACACAACAAATCCAACATTACAGATGGCTCATGCACCTGGAGAGAGCAACTCTTCTTTACGTTGGCCAACGCATTTTTGGGTACCACAGCAAAAAAACCCAAATACAGCCACCCCACAGAACACGCTTTTTTCAGTATTATTACAGAATAATAATCAGAAATGAAAATGCTGCTCTCTTGCAGATTTTGTTTTGAGAGGTTAAGAGAAAAAAAAAATTGAAAACTTTCATTCAGATCTAGAAACAAAAGTACCCAAAGAAACACAAGACTATAGTTTCAGATGAAATAGCTCAGGTTAGAGACGAGGTTGCTCTGTAACCCACACAGAAGAGCTTGTTCTGTCTCCTGCTGACTTCTGGTTACACAGTCATTAACATCTTCATCTTCTGCTGCTGTCACCAACAGCCTTTAAGCCCTTGCCCATGTCCATGCACATTGAGACCTTCCAATACCCCTGCCTCCTGTAATGCTATGCATGCACTGAGGATGTACTGGGAAAGCAGAGCTGCCAGCACACGCTCCCACAGGGGACCAGAGGCTGGACAGTATTTGACACCATGGCACAGGCCATGGGAGCACCACGGCACTGCAGCATGGCTACTGAGTAAATTTGCTAGCAGGGCTGCTAGGAGCTCAGGCTCCCCCAGAAAGAATGAGATTCTGGTTAACCTCATGTGCAGACCTGGATATGTACTATGACTGGAAGGTTCCCCCACTGAACATCCCACCCATCTCTAGCCTCATATCTTCCTGACCCACTGCACCAACCCAGAAGCACTGAAAATCCACAGGCACAAAGAGAAACCTCCCGACCCACAGAGGCCTAGGGGAAAGAGCTCTGAGCAAGAGCAGATGGGGAGAGCAGAACAACACTGACAACCTCAGCTGAGGCCAGGGTGCAGCCAGCTGCAGCTGCAAAATGGGCCTGGACCTCAGTTTCATTACCCACTGCTAGATGATGCTGATTAGCAACAGCAGCAGGAGCAGCCATCCTGAGGGGTATACCTTCGGAGAAACAAAGATGACAGGGCAGAATCTGACTGCTTAACTCTCCCAAAAACCAATCGCCATCCTAATTCTTCAAACTCTCTTAGGGTAGGTGTGCCACACTCCCCAGAAACTGGCTTGCGCTCCCCTCCCTGCCCCAAGATGTACCATGTCACTAGACATGGACAATGGGAAAGGAGGTCATTTAAGTACTCATTTTCTTCTACTTGACAAGGCATCACTAGCCAGACACTCACTACAGTTTTATCAGGAGCTTTGAAGCCTGCACCACACCAGTGCAAACACCTGTGTGCTCTGTGAAGGGAGGAGGTAGGGCACAGTTCCAATAAGACCCAAACCCACATCTTGGTCTTATCACAACTCTCCACATGAGATTGCATCCTTACAGTCTCACTCCTAAATGCAGTATTTGCTCAGCCGCCTAGAACACAAACCTGGAAGGGAAAGTTAGGCACAGATCAGTCTCCTTTCCCAAGGAAGCAAGGTCTGAGCATGTTCTTCTACCTGGGAAGGACTTGCTAAGAAAGCAAGGCTCTAGCCAGAATGGTTATGGGCATACAAGAGTCACTGGCAGCACAGGACTCTCTCTAAATGCTATATGATGAGATGAACTTTCTAAGTGGCATGCTTTCACACCTAAGGAAAGAGAACCCTGCTTTATGATACTTAGTTCTAGGGAATGAGCACTTCAGGGTTTTGTGACACTCAGCTCTAAACAGTGATTTAAGCAGATTTCTTGCACAGCAGGTATGCGACTACCACCTTGTCCATTCTCCTCTTGGCACTTGCTTTCTGTATCAAGTTTTACTCCCAGCCTTCAAGGCTATGCAATACCAATTACATTTGCAATTGCTGTTCCCTCCTCCTGCTTTTCCCTCTGCTCAAAGCAACTAAGATTTCCCTTTGCATTTTTCATCTGGACGCTTCTCTTTGGACTTTGCTCATTTGCATGGGATTCCTGTGCCAGTCTCCATCCCAGAAAAACCATGAATCACTCCTTCCACTGATATTCAGCTTTGCCCCATGTCAGACTCAGGGCTTCTTTACACGTAAAATTTAGTCCAAAGTGAAGTCAAGTCCAAGTTTACAGAAGGCAACTGCCACTCCAAGGTCATTCTGTGTACAAATATTCATGTGCACTAGTTATCTATCTCTATTTTTCTTGGTCCATCTGCTTTGAAACATCAGCTCTTCTGCTCACAGAACCACTGAAAGACTTCAGACCTATGCTTGCCATTTACCAACACACAGGACCTCACCAGACTTCCTCCCCTCCAGAAATTTCTGTTCATGCTTACTCTATCAGCTGGGCAAGGTGCAGCATCTGCTGGGGCTGCTCCTGAACTACCCAAACACAAGTGGTTGCCTGCCCTGCTCTCCCTCATCGGCAGCTGAACCTTTGCTAGCCTACATCTCTCCTTCCTTCAGCTGCTACTATCCCAAAAAATTTTATGAAATCTGCTTGACATCGATCATAAAAACTAGTTGATATTGATCAACAGGTTCAAAAGTGTTGATGAGATAAGCCACAATGCTGTCAGACAAACAAAGCTGAACAAATTGGATACCAGTACAAGATCTTTGGTACAACCAATACAACTTTTGGTTGCACCATTCTCGCTCACAGCCTGCTCAAGCTCCCTGGTGCACACATGCTATCTCTCCACTGGGGTTGCCTGGAAGAAGGCAGACTGCTTTGCTCTGTGCTCTGATGTTCATTCTCCTAAGCAGAAATCTCTCACTTTGCCTTGCAATCCTCAGGGCAGCTGGTCAGCTGCAGCACCCACTAGTGAGTGCCCACTAGAGCCACTGCTCTGCCTCTCCTCATGTTCACATTTAGCCCCAGGAAGACAGTTTTCCTCCTCACCATCCCCTCAAATTCACTGTGCCTTCAGAAAGGTGGATGCCAAAGTTAATTAAGAGATACTCGATTTAGAAGGAATTTAAAATGGCTCCTGCTCTTCTCTCTTCAACAGCACTATCTGTGAAGGGCGTAAGACAAATTCACTTTAAAGAGTAGGCTTCAGTCTGTATGTGACCACATAAAACATACAGGTAAACTCTTATCTGGAAGGGTGGAATTTATATGGCACAGGAGAGAGAGGCATTACCCGCATAAACATTGTGCTTATCACTGGAAGGATCTATAATTTATTCTGCTGGGAGGATAACCATTCCTACCTACCTCACTGAGCTGCAAGCTTGTTTAGTATTTGCATTCCACACTGAAGAGGTTAAAAGGCTTTGGAAATCTTTAGTAGTGGCATTATTATTCTAATAAATGCACAAAGTATCATCTGTAGTTGAGCTAATTAAATTTGGGTTCTACCAACATCACTAGAAAATTGCCTTGATGTTTCTTTAAAAAAGAAAGATCTCTCCAGCTGTGAAATCTTAATTTTTGTTGTTGTTCTGAAGGGGTGTTGCGGTAAAGCCAAAAGCCAAATGAAAAGCCTTTTTTGGTGACTTGCCCAGCTGTAACAGGTCATGTTTCACTCTCTATGCAATTAGGACACAACTGTGTGTTGAGGTCTCATGTTTTGGCCCAGACAGCTATTCCCTTTCACATTCAGGCATCTCCAAATACACACTTCCCCAGCTTCCCAGCCACAAAAGAAAAGGGCAGCAGAAACTATGATGGTGCATGTCTTTAAAAAGGAATACAAAGGGTGCTGTGGTAGGGACGTCTCTGTGGGACAAAATGGTGATGCTCAAGGCACCCCAGCTCTTTGGAGGGGCAGGCGCTCAATGCAAAAGACCATTTGTTACTCTTATTAAATATCTTGGGGGAATTAAAAAAGACATGTAGATGTAGCATCTCGGGATCTGGTTTAGTGGTGGACTTGGCAGTGCCATGTTTATGGTCAGACTCAATCTTAAGGGTCTTTCTCACTCTGATTTGATGATAAACTGCAGATTTGCCAGCGCACAACCCAGTGGTGAAGGAACAGCTGCATGCTCAGTTTGGGCACAGGCACAGAGAGAAGCAGTGACAACATCAGGCCTGCTGGCACAATGCCCTCATGCATGCCAGTCCGCACCTTCTCCACAGCAGGACAGCTCCACTATCTCACATCTTTAGCCTCCCTGATAAAAGCTGTGAGAAGGCGAGATTTAGGGTCAGATGCAACACACCATTACCCAGGCCTGTGCAACTGCCACCAGGAACTTAATTAAATCATCGTTTTGTGGCTTGCACAAAAGCTAGCAGATTGCAGAAGCCTTCTGGGGCAGTGGATGGGCTGGATTTGAACCAGTAACCTAGAAGCAGAGTGTCCCAGATTTTGCTGTTAAAGCTTTATTACATCCAGCCCTTGAGGCTGTTTCAGTTAAGGACGCTACACTTACACACAGCAGGTAGGAAAATTCCGACGCGGATTTTGAAGATTGGCACACATAATTTCAAAAGCCACTGTTTCACTCAAGTGCTTAAAATAACAGTTCACCTCAACTGTCTTCTCCCCCTCCTCGTCCCAGAAGGGGGGAAAAAACCTACCCAAAACAAAGCAAACTCTCCCCAGCTCACACACGAGTGCACGCACACGCTCACAAGAGAGCACTTATCTTTGAGGCTAGCTTGTCCTCTGAACGTGAAGTGCCTCTTGTCAGCTCAGTTTCTCACAAGTTCAAGGAGCAGCCAGCAGTGCACAAAGAAGCACCGTGCTGTGGCAGACACCATGCCACCCTGGGCTCCAGCTGAGCCGCCTCTGCTGTCATTTGTGCACACTCTGAGACATTCAAAGCAGCGATCAAAGAAGTGAAGCAACTTACCTCTAGTTTTTTGTGTGCACAGTACTCCGAGGAGGCAAAAAAAAGCCCACCTTCAGTGGCTGTTTACTCTGCCTTGGAGGCTTTGAAGGGATCTGTGGGCTATCAAAACCAGTGATAGCTAAAATGCCAGAGTAAACAGTCACGTGTTGGGCACACTTGCTAAGTCATCAAGGCATTTCGGGCTCAATTTCTCAAAAATTGCTGGGTTATTACGAGTCGGAAAAACACTTAAGAGATAACAAAAAGTAAATAACAGCAGAAAAAGAGCAGAAGCAACCCCCCATCCTGTAACACACTTGTGACTTTTAAGGAGCTCTGTAAGTTGAAGCTGCCCAATTAGAAAATGGAACACCAATTACCCTAAGCAGGCTAATAGCCTTTCGGTCAGCAGACCCGCACCAAGCTTTTGGGAGAACAATAGGACCTAACAAAACTGAACTGTGGCAATGATACAGTCACCTCCCAGTCTCCCTCCTGGCCACTCACCCCGACGGCTAGGCTGAGCTGCTCACGGGTGGGCAGGAAGACACAGACACTCCGGATCTCTGGCTGCATCCTGCCTATCAGCAGTGCCCTGCTCATGGTGGGCAGCTCCACAGGGACCAGGGTCTCCTCTCCAGACGGGTTCTCAGGCTCCCTTCATCCCATGCACCTGTTGAAAAGGCGAGATCATCAGTGCCGTGCTTCTGTCGGCACTGGAAGCTGCTCACAACATGCATGTGATGGGATGTTTTTCTTCTTGCTGTTTAAAAACAAACAAACAAAACAACAGTCATTCATTTTCCAGGGCCAGCCAACGTTTCCACCGGCATCATAGCACAGACCAGGCAGTGTCAACCTTTAAAGAGCTTGAAAGTCTGAGGAGAGTGCCATAAAACAATGCAGTCCTTCTGTAATAACAAACCGGACTCAAGGTTTCCAGACACGCGAAAATGATAAGGCAGGTGACTGCTTCCTGAAAACACCCATGACAAGGGGGAGCATCCTATTCTTCAACCAGGTACCTCACTCTCAGCCAAAGCAGAGATTTCAATGGGCTATCAGCAGGCATGCGTCAGGCATGCAGACAACTTCATCTGATCTGTCTTCCCCATCACTCCATCCCTAGTCCATGGGAAATCGCTGTCTCAAATCCTCTATACAACAACTCAAAGGATGAGGTGGAACACAAACTCCCAAGGTTGAGTCACTGTCAAACACTTTTTGTGAGGTAAGCACTGCCAACCTCCTCTCAAGGAGGTTGTATTTAAAATCGTATTTGTCCTGGTTCAGGAGGAAAATATGAGAGAATCAAATTTGTGTATGGGATGGGGGAAAAGCAAACTGTCATGGAAAAACAAAGTACAGTACAGAAAACAGAACTTGATTTTATCCCTCTCCCTTCAACTTCATGCTCAAGCCTTCTTTTTTTTTTTTTTTTTTAAATCAAATACAAGAAAGATGGGCAAGTGTCCTTTTGCAAGTATAGAAACTGTTCCATGCATCTCCTTCCCTGAGCCAGAATATATAAAGCTTCTTAATACAGCAACTTTTGATTCAAGTTATGTAGAGCATTCCTTATGAGACAGAAGTACACAAAAAATTGCAGAAGAGGGGATTATTAAAGGCTATTATTACTACATTTTTCAAAACTGGTATTTAGCTAAACAAGAACTAGGAGTTTTTAAAAGATTGCTCTAAATTATAAACAAGTGACAAAAACATATTTGACTTTCTGGGACAGGTGAAAGCTGTCATTAAATGAAATATTAAGAGAAAAACTCTGATTTATCTTCTCTTATTGATATAATTATGCTGGCATGCTTTCTTAGGCTCTGGACTACGCATTATTAATGGCTGTATATAAATTACAGATGTCTACAGAATGACTTGAGGGCAACAAGTCACCATTATTATTGCCAACTGATGTCATATATGCCATAAACTTTATCGACAGCATAAAGACCTCGGAATATGAACTCAAGGTTTTCAACATAAGGAGGTTTACCTTAATTGTCAGACAGCTGCACTAGCTGGTACACGTTCCCACTTGCAAAGGGAAATCACAGCCAGACATTCATGGGACTCATACCAGAACTGAAAACAGGACCAAAAAAGTGGCCATGAAAAACATATGCACAGTTTCCTGTGGAAAACTGAAGAAACTGAGTCCCAGTTCCCCACAGACTCTATAATAAACAAAGCTTCTAGAAAACTTATTCTCTGGTCTCATACCTGCTTTGTCCACTTCAATTTTAAGAGGCCGGCTGTGGACCCTCAGAACAGGGAAGTGAGAAAAGCCAGAGAGAAGGTGTTTTTCTTCTTACGTTTTAAAACAAATGAGCTTGTGGACCCTGCCACAACAGGTAAGAGGTTAAAAAAGAAACGTCCTTAATCTGAAGGGGGAGGTCAAACACAAGCTCAGCTCAACCTTCTCTTCCTAGAGGCATGTTAGGGTGTGATAAAACTTAATGAATCATTAACTTGCTAGCATTGCATGTTTACACCTTTTTAAAAAAAGAGTTGTGAGTCAAGAGAAACTGCCCAATGAAAACAATTGGCCAGAAGGAATGCTCTTACTTAAACATACACAATTTCAGACTGCCCATATGCCATTCTTTTGTTTACCACTGATTCCAACCTCTTAACCTCAATTAAACCCTAAAAGCTCCAGCAAATGAACTGCAGATGAATTAATAAAAGCTGAAGTCAATCATCGGCCTCTGGGACACCCCACAGGTGGTTTGGTTTTGTTGTGTTGGGGTTTTTTTTCAAACTTCATGTTTTAGCTCCTGAAGAAGTGCATTTTGAGATGTGATTGTTTAGTCAAAGGCCCAGCAAGTCTATCAATTACAACAGTCAAAGGCAGTATTTATTTGTATTCTTCTGGTATCAGACAGGGGGCTTATTACTGCCCAGAGTGGTGGCACAGCTTATTTAGCAGTGTTTATTTTACCTAAACACACATGCAGCGGAGCTTTGGAAAACATGCCTGTCACTAATTTCAAGCCTTCTCTCGCTAAGCAGTTCAAACATGGCCATAAAAACTCAATTAAATCTTCCTCTCTTCTCTCCACAGATCCTCAAGTTGCCCCCTAGCATAGGGCCAGAAACTCAAAGCGGGTCAAAGCGGGACTGGATGAGGTTTCCCCCAGCAAGACAGACAAGAGCAGCAAAGTCCTCCACGGGAGGAAGAAGAGGAGGAGAATAAGGAGAAAGGAACCTCTTTGCTTTGGATATCAGAGTGATGGCTCATGAAACCACCTCATACCCCCTATATACACAATGACACAAGGATAACCTGCTACCACTGAATCTGGGGCCACACCACAGCCAACCTGTCTGGAAGGTCTCATCCAGACATCATGTGTGTTCACGTAGCCTTATGAACATCACTGTATTTTACACATTATTTCTTGGGACCACAGCAAATTGGGTCCTAATTCTGATTGGGTCCTGATCCTGGCCTTTAGGTACTGCGACAGCCACATCTCAACTGGATGAAGTGAACAGATGAACGAGTCATCACCTACCAGCTCAGAATAGCAAACCAGAACAAAGTCTTCCTCTATCAAGACAAAACAACAGATAACTCTGTGCTTCTCTCACAAACACCTCGAAACGTGCTTTGTAAGGTTTATTACAGTAAAATACCTGCTTTTCCTAGAGCGGATAGAGAATGAGCATTGAGCATCTTCCTGATGAAATTTTATCATAAGGGCCCTACGGCATTCCATCAAAAACTGTCCAGAAACATTAAGACTCTTGTTAATATTTTCCAGCTATTATCCAGAGATGTCTTAGGCCTCTAAGACAACTAGACTCCCAGGCTGCAGTTTCACAATCAGCTTAGGGAGCTTTAATCAAGGCAGTCCTGCAGCAAGACAGACAGACAACTGCCTGGAAACAAATCTGCCCCTGGCAGCAACCCACACGTGGGCTACCTTGTACTCATGATGAAACACAGACTTAATTTAATACCGAGAAGCCCCCTCACCTTCCAGGTATTTTGTCCCCTCAGACACACACTGTAGGGCACCAGTACTATCTGCAAAACAGAGTAATAAAGAGTCTGAGTAAATAAAAGATGTCATGATGGCATATATTAGCCTTTCCCAGCAACTTTAACACCCCACCCACCTCTTTTGACTATTCCCTGCAATGATGAAAGTTGCTCTGGGAAGATGCATCAGTCAGGAGGGAGGGGAAAAAAAGCTGCTTGTTAGGGCAGAAAAGAAGACTGAAGCTAAATAGCTTTATGTCATGGCTGCAGATGATCCGAAAGGTGACCAGGAGTCAAGAAAAACTAAGTCACGTCCTGCAGCGTATGCCCAGAAACACACTGACTTTTCAAATGCGTCTGTCTCAGCATCATTCCAGGACTAGCATGACACATCCAAGGGCAAAGATGCCACAAGGAGGTAAGGTACCAAATTTGGTATCCACGAACCACTTAGGGCACACACCTGCCTTCAAACACCGAATGCTACTTAGTAGCACAAACATGGACAGATGCAACACTGGCAGCAGGGACAACTGGCTTCAGCCTCCTAATGTGGGAGATGCCACTGCAGCAAGGCTTCTGTATCTGCTAACCACAAGTAGGTCAGGTCTGAGCATGGTCCTCTTGCAGGGATGGGATATGGGCCTGGCTTCCACCTCTCCTTTAGGATTTTTGAGAGGTGCAATGCAAGATGCCTTCAAAAACTCCAGGCCTGTGAACCCAAGCAGGTGGGACAGATGGGGAAATCACTGAGCATTGGTTTTAGGTACCAACCAACACACTTTTTTTCTTTCTTCCTGTACAAGCAGCACTCCCTGGCAACACTGAGCGTTAACAATAGCAAGGAAAATGTTTTCTCATTAGTCTTCTTTGCAGGATTAAACACAGCTCTTAGTTAGGCATGACTGCTCACACTCCCCACCTTTGTGCTGTGCAGTTTTCCTGCCTCACATCAAGCACTACATGTGAGTGCCGGAACACGAAACATGCTCTTGAGTTTGTAACTCTTCTGCTCTGCATCCCCCACAATGTGGCCATTCCTGGGATGATGCTGCCATGCTACTCTGTAGGCTGCCCTAGTCCTTAAGCTCAAAGACAGGGACAACTCTCCTCATGTAGGGATGGTACCATTCTCTGGTAGCCAGGTAAAAGTGACTCACATTTTTGGGCACACTAACTAGTCCTCAAGGAGAGGAAAAACGCTTACCAGAGGACAGAGCCCCAAAGCAGGTGCTCCTGCAGAGCATGGAAATGCAAGGGCAGGGCAGCATTGGCAGGACCACAGTGGGTGGCTGCCACGCTTCCATTTGGCTCTCCCATAGGATGAAAAAAGCTCCTCAGCAGTTTGCTCCCTTTGAGAACAGCCTAGCATGACTCACCTGAACTTAATATTTTCCTGAAACCAAAACTGAATTCAGGAATCCTTTGAGAGAAATAGACAAATGAGTAAAGACTCTAGGCAAAAAAGGACAAATTAGGATCTCACAGAGATTATGTTTTCCCATCACTTCCCAGTGTTGGAAAGTGGCTTTGAATTTTTGTACACAAAAACAGGCAGCCTTTTAAAATACATTATTTTATCAGAAGCATATGCAAAACTTAGCAATGTACATGTTTCAAAGAATGTCCAAACAGCAAAAGTCTGCAGCTAGAGCATGCAATTCAGGTAAAAGTAGTAGCATGTATCCTATTGCATCTGACTACTGACAAGTAGTTTCTCATCATGATGAATCTCTTTACTTCTGCATAACCTATTAATGGACTTGTCTACTGAATACCAATCACTTATAAGACTTCCTCATACTTCATAAATCAAGCACATAAATTAAAATTTAAGAGTAAGTAGCACTTTGAGGTATTGATTGGCCAAGGCAAATGCAGGAGCCTAAGAAAAAAAGCAAAAATACAGGATAGGGTGTGAGCCAGCCTCAGTATCCATTACACCTCGCATGGAGCAGCTGCAGAGGAAGCCTGCTCAAAAGTGCCAGGCTCCATTTTCTCAGCTGGATCACCAACACAGCATCGCATGAGAACTTGCAAAGGTTAAGGGAAGTGAATTGCTTGAAGAGCCATTCTGGAACAGCAAACCCGCCTCATCCCAGACACACAGACATGCCTCTTTTGAGATGGAGCTGGAGGGAAAGCTCATTTAAGCTCACACATATGCAGTGCCAGGAGTGCTGTGAAGACACCGCCAGTCCGGTACAGTGTGAAGAACACAAACAGAAGATACTTCAATTTAGCACTCCAGTGCTTGGCAATTCTGCCATGTAGTGCAATCTTTAGTGCAGAACATTAATATTTTCTACCTATGGGAAGCAGGAGAGCCAAAATACAGACACAGTGCTGCTCCAAGTTCTTTAAAATAAGGGAAAGTGAGGTTTTTTTCGCAGCCACTGCAACTGTTGGAAAGCTTAGGAAGAGCAGGGAGAGCAGCAGCAAGACCTGTCTCTCTACTGGCAACTCAGGAGAGAAACATCTTTTAATATCATGCAAATTGCAAGTACACGAGGTCTCCTGACCCAAAAGCCTATCAGTTAATTCTCCAACTGGAAACATATTCCTTTTTTTTTTTTCTTTTAGTCTACTGAGGCTATAAACAGGGTATCTCCCAAGGGGATCTATGATACTCTTGCCCCAAGCACAACAGCTGAGAGATAATCTTCTAAAAGCCTGTCTTTGCACAAGTTATTTCACAGAGGTTGTATTTTTTTATACTTGACCTAGGCTGGACCGATTTGGAATGGATCTCCAAGACTCCAGAAGTATTTTCCAGAGCTGTCCAAAAAAGTGTAAATAAACTCTTCCTTATTTTTCTGTTGTTACCAAGATCTTGTAATAGTTCTAAAAGTAAGTGGACCATGAAGCCTTTATTTAAAAAAGGCATAATTTAACTTCACAAGTAATACCTTGAGTTACAGGACCAGTAAGGTCAGACACAATATATTTTATCACAATATATCACATAATAAACTCTTCTGAGCAGGAATAGCTTTACTACCAGTAATAACCAGTAAAAAAAAAAATTGGCTTACTTCCCCAGAGGAAGGGGAAAGTCCACTAGTGACTTCATGGCATTTGAATCACCACCTAAGTATTCAGACCAACTAGGCAGCTTCTGCATCAGTTTGCTTCTTTTTCCCCCTGAAGCGCACAGCTAGTCTTGAACATATTCAGTGCAGAGAGGAATACTGATTTACGTAAAGTAGACAAAAAGAATAGATAAAACTCCACCTGGAACACAGCTTGTCTCTATTACAAGTGTGAAAATACCAATCTGCCAACACCTTGATAAAATTAACACAAACAGCAGGGTCTTTATGATTAGATGCAGTTTCAGAGGCTGCACACAGCACTACCAGACATCAGCTTCAGCAAAGCAACAGGGAAAGCAACGGAGACCAAAACCAAACAGAACAAAAACAACAAAAAAACCTCCCAGCCTTATAGAGAGTGCTTAATTTTTGAGGGGATACAGAATTGTGCAAAGAGAGGAAATAGAGGGGAAAAAAAAAAAACAGCAAGCATAAAAAATGGTTTAACGAGAAGTAAATTATCTCCTTCCTGCGATTCTCCAGTAGCTCCAGGGATTTAGTTTGGGCCAAGCCCACCGTTTGTCCATGCTCAGGTACTAGCCACACACTACGAATTAAGGTACCATTGCTAAAAACCACCAAGATAATCAAGGAGCAGTGCAGTATCACAGGGCTTTCTGCAAGAAAAAAAGTGTAACCCTGGAGCACAGTAAGCATGCAAGTCATTTACATTGTCTTGCGTTGGAGGAACAGTAGGGCAACGACTTTACTAAAAAGGCTATCTGATACAGACCTAACCACAGGATTCATCTGCTTTTTACCTGCAGTGTTGGGAACTGCAAAGAGTGCTGTAGCCTGAGGGCATTATCAACTTTGCTAAAAAAAAAAAAAAAACAAAAAACAAAAAAACAAAAAACCAAAAAAGCCAAAAAACCTAACAAGAAACACACAAGCACAAAAAACAAAATAAAACAAAAAAACCCAAGGAAAAAAATGACCCACAAAACCCCTAATGACATGGCCTTTACCTCATACTAAAAACTTCTTCTATTAAAAAAATACTTCAAATGGCAAACCACATGTAAATACAAATGGTGTTTTGTGTCACTGGTGTTCATCCCAGTTTATCATGCTCATCATATAAACAACAACAAAAATTCTAAGGGAAAAAACTCTCTCCAAACAGCAAAGACAGTATTGTTTGGTAAACCACTGAAAAGAATAATCACAACTGCTGTTCTTCAGTAGCATTATGGAGACTAAATTTTGCTTATACTTGTCTTACTCTTTTTTGTTTCCTTCCTTTTTTTTTTTTTCCTCCTTAAGGTGATCTCTGCAAGAAAACTTCCCCCGTTCCTCCCTCCCCCTGTTTAGATTCCATTTTTTTCTAATGTGGCATTCCTCTTCTGAAGCCAAATCACTGACTACTACACAGTCTCTCAACATTACCAGTGCTGAAAACAGAACACTTTGATAAAAAATGTATAACAATTAAATGGAAGGAACAGTCAGCAGTGAGGTTCTGACACTGTTGTCATTCCAAGTTTACCACAAACAAAATAAAACATAAAAAAGTTAAATAAATGAATGGGACACCAATGTCCAAACAGTTGTGGTTTGTTGCTTTGGGGTTTTTTTTAAACATTTTTGAAGTATTCATTGTCAGGGCCTGGGCATCATGACAGTACTCTGAAGAAAGGACAAGGTTCAGAAAACACGTTAGAGTTTCCTGGTATGGTGGAAAACCACAGATGTGCATTTTAAATGCCACAGGGGAGTTGACTTGAGTGCCTGTCACTGTCGAACAGCAGGAGAAACATCTCCCGGTGCAGATGATGATTTCTCAGCACCGGAAACCCAGAGCTTTTCCCTGTAAATCTTTACCAAAAATTCCAAGAGGTGGAGAAACAAAAAGGTGTGGAGACTTTTTCACTTCTGACGCCCACTCACTTCTCCTGCGTGCACACACCTGCTGGGGCACTCATCTCCTCCCCTGTCCCGCCCACAGCGGGCCGACCAAAGTCCCTCGCGGCTGTCAGACCACTCAGACCAGCCCCACGAGATGCCTCCAGCCCCTCGCCCCCGAGGCTGCCCCCGCGGAGGTGCCGGCCCAGTGCTGTACCCACGCGGCTCACCTGCCCCAGGTGCTGCAGCACGGGGGGCCCCGCGGGGCCGTGGCCCTGTCACTCTCCCGCACCTGCGATGCAGGTAGCAGCCAACCGAGCGCCAGCTGGGACGCGTCCCACACTCGTGCCATCGCGTGGCCCACGGGAGCTCCATGGAGCTGCAGCCGGCCCCTGGTGCCTCCCGTCGCGCAGCCGGTGTCTTGCTGGTCCCGCTCAAGCATCACCCCACCATCTAGCACCGGCGAGACCCACCGGCAGTGCCCAGTCCACGACACAGACGGACTGATGAGTTGTCACGACTCCAAACTCCTCCGGAGCCCCGTCCCCTCCTGTCCTCAGCCAGTGCCGGCCCGCCCCTGCTGCCTCCGTCCGGGAGCCGCAGCCACCACCGCAAAGGGACACGCAAGGCGGCGGCTCTGACGGGAAAATCCCCTGATAACGTGACACAACGGGAGACCGCTCCGGCCCCAGCTCGCACCGCCCTGCAGCCGCAAAGTTGTAAATACACTTTCGCAGCCGCTGCCGCGCGTTGGGACCGACCGCCGCCCGGCTGAGCACGGAGCCGCTCCCGGCTCGGCGAGTAGCGCACTCCCGTCCGAGCCCCCTCGCCCGCACCATCCCCTCGCCCCGGGCGGCGGGCGCAGCCGGGCGCTCCGCGGGTCCCGCAGCCCCGCCGCGCCCACGGGCTCCGCCGGGACCGCTCCCCGCACCCGGGACCTGTCTCCGCCTCCTTTGTCCCCCGGCAGCTCACCGGGACCGCTCCCGCCTCCCCGCTGCCGCAGGGACCCCAGAGGGACTTGGGCGCCCCGGAACCCCCCCGCGCTGCAGTCCCGACGGTGCAGCCCGCGCACTTACCGTAGGGTGGCCCCGGCCGCGGAGCTCTGCCGTCCCCTCCGTTGCAGCATCCAGCACATGCCGGAGCCCTGGAGGAGGACCGGCGGTGGGGCGGATCCAGGCGGGGCGGGACACGGGGAGGGGAAAAGAGGGGGCGGGACGGGCGGTGTGTGTGCGTGGAGGGGTAGCCCGCGTGTGGGCTGGTGGTGGGGAGATGCTGGTGGGGCAGGCGCGGGGTTTAGAGATGTTGTTCTCAGCGGGTTCTGAGTGCACCGCACTGACAGCGACGAAGTCTGCGTAGAGGAAGTTGTAATTAAGAGTGATCACAGCAAGTCGCTGGAACTCGGTCCATATGGCCCAGCCGTGGGGAGGTTGGCTGGGCGGTGCTGTCAAGGGGAGACGGCACAAAGCGTAAGAAGATACAGTCGGGGATCGGATCAGGGAAAGCAAGGCGCCCTGAGGGGCGTGGGAGTCACCGTGCTCGAGAGGAGGTTCTTGTGCTGCGCACATAGCATAAAGCCTCTTGCTTCCCTTGTTTCCCTCCCTCTTCTGTGATATAATTTGTGGGTTTTTTAATGTAGTAATTTTCTGAAAGAAGGCTGACATCATCTCAAGTTCTGTAGTGTTGCTCCCTCTTCCTCACAAACAGGCTATAGTTCAATTTCCCCATGTATCCAGTTGCATGTGAGGGTGCAGCTGGCATGAGAAAAGGGGTGGCAGGGGGATGTAAGGGGAGCAGGTGGGAAGACTTTCACATAATGTTGCACTACTCTGTAAGAAGGGAGTTGAGTTTTTGCCGGGAGGGACCACAAAAGCAAACCTGACTTGGTGGTGTGATATGTCCACCTGACAGGATGAGGGAAGCAGGGCACCAGATCACTTGTCCTTGCTCCCAGTTTTAATTTTGCATTTTAAGTTGGACCTGAGACTGGCTAAAATCTCAACCTTGCTGGTGTGCTGACAGGGACAACAATTTACCTTTGCCTCTTCCCAGCAGGACTGTAGTAGTGAGGCTGCTCTGTGAGCACATCTCATTGCCAAGCCTTCTCTTCCCTCAGCAGTTTTCTGGGAGAAAATATCCGTGTCTTAGTCATTATCTGAGCAAATAGATAGGCATCTCCTTTCAGGAATGGTTCCAGGGCTGTAGGTCCTAGATGAACAGAGTTGACTCCCAGTGGCCAAAGTTAAGTTTTTCATGGTTTGTCCTTTTGTTAAGCCCGGCCTAATTTATGCAGTTGCCCTCTCAGCATGCCAGCTGTTTCTAATGCTGTTTGGAACTGCCTAACAAATGGTTTCATGGGCAGCTGCACTGGCATGGCAGCTTCCCTCTGTTAACAGAAAGATGTCTCACTGTCCTCCTGTTTTTATTCCTTCCTGTCTTCTGTCTCCTTTGCTCATGGCTGTAGCACCTTCATTGAGCCAGTGCTGGAGCATTTCAGACTGCTAAACTGGTCAATCTCACTAAATGGACTGAAAATTTTTTTGCTTGAAGAGTGGTCTGTCATGTTGGTGAATTAGATTGTCTTATGGAGCGGTCAAAGCCAGTGTTGGAGTTAGCATCTTTTAATAGCACCTACATTTCCTCATTTACTTTCTGCATGGATTGCAGAATTAAATGCAAGGGCATAGAATCTGGTGCCCGAGTGTAGGCTCTGTTGTTGACATGTTCTTATTTAACCTGCCCAGTACCACTCATAAAGCCCGCAGCAGAGCTAGCCCAGAACTCTGGTCACAGCACGACTTTCTGTCATGCTCTGACAGCTAGTGGAGAACTCGAAACGTTAGCAAACAGCTCTGATCAGTTGCTGCATGCTTCTGGGTTTTGATAATTTGAAAAAGTTTCTGTGATAGGGTCCTTTAGCTATGACAGGAGGAAAGCACCACATCTAGGCTGCTGAGGTAGGGGTATGCTTTGATATTTCCTTCCCAGAGAACCTGAATAGGAGAGTAAGAAAAGTGTGGGTCATGTGCAGGTGATGCTCCCAGGGTAGACATGATCAGATTGGAATATAGTACAGAATGTCAGGTCCGATTACCTTAATTGGAAGTATAGTAATTATGCTGCATAGCTGGTCTCGTAGGATTGGCAGACCTTGTGTGTCACCCTGGAGAAAACAAGCTGCATTTTGAGAAACATCAGAACTGCAGGAAAATGGAGATAATGTCAGCCTGTTTGTTTTTGAAGAAGACATCAAAGTGTTGGAGACTGAAGATATCTGTGTTCCAAGGAAATACCACTGCAAGTTTTCAAAGCATCGGCTTCAGCTCTCCTTCTTGCAGTGCAGATAAGCAAGTTTCATCCAGCTTGCTCTGTAAAGTGGAAGCTGGAGAGGAGGATTTGTGAAATGCTTTCTAAAAACAAGGTGTCTTCAGAAAATAGAGCCCCTTTTCTAAACTCTCATGCAGAGTTATGCTGGAGTCAGAGGGACCCCATACAAAAATAAAAGTTTGCATAAGCAGATGTCTTTACTTATAGTCTTGTCTGCATTGCATATAGACATAAAGATCTTCTAGTGCAAAAGGGAAAGCTGGGATTTGCCTTCTCTGTCTTAGAAAAAATATCCCTTTCCTTTTCTTACAATAATTATCGCAATGTGTATAGGAGATAATTTTGTTGCTACTATTTATTGTCTAGTTCACAGGCAGCACCTAAGCTTGGAGAGAAACGGGTTGTTTGTGGAGTTTGGAAACAAAAGGAGTTTTCACTAATGATGTCGGGGAGCTGAAGCTGGCTTCAAGCTGTTCAAGTCATGAGAGGATGACTCAGAAGTCAGAAATTTGAGGCATTCCTATGTCTAGCGTTTAATCAACAGGCAAAGCGTTGGGAGGTAAGCAGGGGAAATCAATGGCAAATCAAAGAAGAATAGGTCAGCTATTCATTAGAGAAAGGATTGATCTCAGGGATATTAACAGAAAGAAGGGCATGAAATGAATCCTAAAGAAAGTTTGTACTAACTGTGGCTGCAGTAAGCTGGCAGTCGGGAAGCCTTAAAAAAATTACTTGACTGTCTTGCATAAAAGGCAATTTGCAGAACTCTGCATTTTCAGAGTCAGATTTAACCAGCAACACAGGTTACAAAAACCTTCCAGACATAACGCAGCTCTTGCAGGAGTAATAACTATTTGTGTATATTTGTCATTGTTTATACAGTCATCATAGGTATTACACATGAAATGATAATAATCTGCTTTCTGCTAGCAGACATGCTGAGCAAAATCTTATTTGGTGATGTTTTCAGTGCATGTTAGAGCTTGATTTTTCTGGCTCTTGTCTTGTTCCTAGAAAATAATTCATAGCCTCAGTGGGACTATTCATCATCCTAGGGCTTTCATGTTTAGCATGTTGCAAAAGCAGGTTTAATTTTGAGCTCTGGGGTAGAGATTTTTTTTAATCTGTAAAATATCAAACATCTAAAATAGCATGCAAACAATAAAACATACTTATAAAGTTGCAGGGTGGCTTACATGCTATTAACAGTACTGGTTACATTATTGGTAATAATTAGCCATTATTATACAAAAAGCCCTATACAAGGTATAGATACAATTGGTGAGGTTTAAGACATCACTTTACATTAAATAGAAATCAAATGTTTGTTGTGCTGATCGTTGACCACCTTACACTGCAAGTGAGGCCAAGGTACAAATCTGAAGCCATAAAGTGCTTATGGGATGGCTTCTCTGCCAAGGATGTGCCATGTACTGTAAAGATGTGGGAGACTTGATTTTATACCCTATTGTCTCTGGTGCCATATATGGCACTGTGTATTATATCTTTCATTCCAGAGGATCGTGATGTGCTTCTTTGTTTTTTTCATTTGACGTTAAAACAGAGACACCTTCAGGTAGTAAGGGAACAGCTGCTCCATCAGCAACCTTTGGAAACCAGGTGGGGAATTGGGGTAGGGAGAATGGGTTCATAAATCAAATTTGGCCCTAGAGTGCAGGGACTGTAACTCCTACCCTTGGCAGAGTTTCTGTGGGACTGCATTTACTAAAACAGTCACAAACTTCATTTTACTTCTAAAGAGAAACAGAAAAACTCTCAGTAACACTAAACCATTTAGCATCGTTATACGCTCACGATTTTGTTCTGACTGACTGAATTCCTGGGGCCCTTGGTTTCAAAATTTCCTAGCCCGAGCTCTAGTCAAGGCCAAACCTGCATTCACTACATGGCCTCCTGAGCCCCCAGCTAGTGGTGGCACGGCGCTGGCCATGAGTTTAAATCACGTTCTCTCTGACAGGACCCATTTGACATGTGTTTGCCTATACAGGTGCTCTGGCAACTTGGTATCTGTAGCGAAACACACAAAGTGCATAAGCTGCTGTTATGTCCCTTTCTGGGGACAGGAGCTGTGTGTGGATTTCATCATACGCTGCAGTTCAAACTGTGAAGGTTTGGTTACTTTCAGGCAATTTTTGAAACCATGCCAGAGCTGTTAAATCCCTGCCCAGGGTTTCTCAGTGCTTATCATGTCTGTGCTAGGCTTCGATCACAATGCTAAAATAATTTCATGTCCTCTGCATGGCAAACATATTCATTCAAACATTGTCATGCACTGCTTAATAAAGAATTCTTTTCTGCTGTCTGTTCCCTGCAAGTTTTCCTCTCTCAGGCCCTAAGGACAACAATCCTGCCAAAGCCGTACCTTGCAAAGGAGTAAATGGCCTCTGCTGTCTCTGAGGATGGGTTTCACAAGGGCTTTTCACTTCATTTTGCTTTCTTTCAGCTTTGTGTTTATTTTTGCTCTGATTAGAATTACTGTCTGTAATATCGTTTTCCTATTTTTAACCTTTTCTCTCTAACTGACTTAAATGTTTTTAATCTAAAATGAAGAATAACAGCACTAGGTGATGGGGAAGGTAGGTTTTGGTTACAAAAACTAATCAATTTTGGAGATATTTGAAACAATATTCTATGGTTAAGCTTTTTTTAAAAAATATCAAATGCAGATTTATTTTTTTTTTAAATCTGCATTTCTGTGTTCTTCCCTAGATCTAGTAACAGAAATGTCTGCAATTACAAAGTGCTAGAGTACTAGCAAAAAAGGCAGTAAAGATTCTTCTACAAAACCATAGATTTTTATTTTTTTTTCATGCCAAAAGCATTACCCTTTCCTGTTTTTTGAAAATCCCGTGTTCCCTCTGATCCCCACCCCCCAGGCAAACTGGGAGTGAAAGAAATGTAATCTTGGCTGCTGGGGTCCTGCCTGCAGCCTCCTGCCTGGGGAGCACCTTGCCCCGCCACACAAAGGAGAGCTGGTGTTTCTGGTGGGGGAATGAGGAGGGGGGCTGGAGTGCATGGGGAGGGAAACGTGCCTGGGAGCAGCTCCACCAGCTCCGAAACCCTTACGTGCAGGAAACAATTGGCTGAACGGAGGCCACTGCTTGCAAATGCCCTGGCCCTTTCTCTGTCTTCTGCTTCCACGCAGCCTTGCAAATTTCTCCACCTTGGGAAATCTTATGACTAGATGAGAAAACACTGGGAGAAAGATGGGGAGAAAGCCAAAAATGAGGATACAATACAAGTTTAAGGGAAGAGAATAAATGCCCTTATGGGCTGTGTCATCCTGCTTATTAAATGAGAAATGGAGGATGAAAGGAGAAAAAAAAGGCATATTTAGGCTGAACATTTCCATGAAGTAATGGCACTAAGATGATTTGAATTACCCAGAGGATGAATTTAGCCTGATGTGTAAAATCTATCTCTACCATTATCACCACTAACCTAAGCCTATTCACAGATAATTACAGTCAAGTGCTTACCCTGCTCTTGCTCATCTGTTTTTCCCTCCTGCCCATTTAGTAAGTGCATCAGTTATGTATTAACACTGGTATGCTGTGTCAAAGCAGCAAGAGCTTTGAAATTAGGCAGCAGGAGCAGAATATAATATGTCAAGAAAGAACCACTGAAATCTGTAAACAAAAGGTTCTAAAAATAGTAATTAGAAGTAGTTGTGTTCTAGCAAATCAAGAT
Organism: Empidonax traillii; assembly: GCF_003031625.1. Classification (NCBI taxonomy): domain Eukaryota; kingdom Metazoa; phylum Chordata; class Aves; order Passeriformes; family Tyrannidae; genus Empidonax; species Empidonax traillii. Next base: position 796,814 of record NW_020955447.1, read on the forward strand.
CTTAGAGTGAAATTATTTGAAATTACAACAATGTGAATGTAAATGAAGGTCAAATGTGGTAACTTTGGCTAAAGCATGTTTCCAATTTTTGCATTGCTTGGAGCAAAACTGATCTGAACATGAAGAAAAGGCATTGCCTGTACCTGACTTAAGCTGCTATTGAAATTCACAATAAGTTACCTTCTCCTGTACTGTGTGCGCATCCTGCACAGACACTTTCCATAAATATTCTTCTCTCGAGCATGTTCTGGATAAAATTACTAATGTGTAGGTCCCATCTGCTTCCTTTCTCATCACATTACCTTGACACTGTGCAAGGGGTTCAGATGAATTCTTAGCTTCTTTGCAAAGCCAGGAGAGATCACTGGGAAGAATGCAATGATATCTGTCCAAACAGGAGGTGACATTAGGAAAAGTGACTGAAATACAGGATTTGCTCCATCCAGAGAGTGTATTTTGAAGTACATTACTAAAAGAGGCACCTAGATCTCCCCTCATTCCAGGTAAATGTCTTCTGAGGGGCCGGGTGGGTGCCCAAGGGTGGAGTTAGTCAGGATTTGTTCTCTCCTCTGAAAATGGGGTTCAGGTTTAAAGGTGCTGCACAAGTTCCACCACAGCCTCCCTCTTTCTTACAGGTGAGGGTCTGCCCCTACCACTCAGGTCAGAGGCTCCCTTGGCTGTCACAATAGCTCCTGCCTGTTTGTGGTTTTGTTTTGTCTTTGGAGGGGGTAGTTGTTCTTCCAATACCTGAACAAAACAGTTTACTCAGACTTGAGTGTTTCAATCTGTCATTCTTCAGGAAGAAAAAATTTCTTGTTCCTGAAAATAAACAGAGATAATTTGAAAGCTTATATAAAGAAATAATAATCACATTTCACCAAACAGAATAGTTCTAGAGGCTGCTGGAGGTGTTAAAATGTCTGCTGTAACTCTTCTCACTGAACTGTTTCTGAACTGAAAGCTTTTTCATCACATTATAAACATTTCATCAAGTTATAAAAACAACTGAGGTATCTCATAAGTATAAAAAGTCTTGAGTACTGAAACCCCCTTGTAAATAAAGAATGTGGCTGTGAAATACAATCCTTGGTGGGATTGGTTTCTGTCCTTTAGAAAGGACATTACTTCGAGACAGGCAAACACAAAGTCAAAGCTGGAGAGGAAGGCTGGTAAGTGGAGAAAAGACGAAAGTAATAAAAAATGTATACACAGTGGTTACTAATCTGCAATGACTGCAAGCATGTCTCACTGACTTCAGTTCTGAATAAATCATGCTATCTATACCAAGGTTATCTCCTTTTGTCATCATTCATCAAGTAAAGATGAGAAACACAAGTCAGCCTGGTTCACTTAAAGTTGCTTCCAAAATGTATTTAAAATCTTTAAAAAATAGGAAATGTTCTCTAATTCTTTGTATTTATCAGTTATGCCCCATAAAAAATGTTACTGCTATTGATTTTTTAATCCTCCAGTTCAAAGCTGAGGATTGAGTTTTGGGGGTTTTGTATGTTTGTTTGTTTTTTCCATGGGGAAAATGTCCACAGCCTCTTGGAAATGATCCCATAAAGACCGAGTGCTACTTTTTAAAAATAGCTGGTTCTATTCCTTCCATTAAAATGACAGAAGAAATACTCATCTTGTAACAGTGAAAGCACTTTTTAGAGTTATCCTTTGCCATCTCCAGTGGTAAAGCTGAGCTCTAGCAGAGGGAAGTCCTGCTAGCACAGAAGAGAGTTTTTAGGGAGTGGGTCTCATACTCAGGGTGTGCAGTGGGCTCTGGACACTGCCCCAAACATAGCACTTGGTCACATAGATACAAGCAAGTAAGCGAGCTGCTGAAAGAGGTTGTTTCTGCAGAGGTCAAAGCATGTTCAACCAGGCATCTTATGCTGCAGGCTCTTCATTTTCAGGGCATGGAGCAATTTCATATTAAGCTACATAACACATTATAATACCCAATTTCTTTCAGTTGACTTGCTTTTAGATGACAAATACACTTTTTTCATCAGTTTTTTTGTTGAATTACAAGAAAATTACAAATAGGTAGTAGTTTCCAATCACCATACATATGCCAGTTGTGTGGCCATTTATGCTCATCAGGTATTTTATTTACTTTACTGCAACTCTGAAGGGTAAAAATAAGTAGGGTGCGTACTTTTAAGTAAATAGAGGTACTTTTGTCACGCTTGCGGTCATGTGTCAGGTGTAGGAAACCAGTCCAGAGTCCCTGGACTAAAGATATAAAGTTGTTTCATATATCTACACCGTTTTATTATCTAGCTATTTAGCTCTCCCCCCTGAAAGTTCACTTTTCTGAAACATAAAATAGTATTTCCAATATGATTTGGACTTGATCAGCTCATTTTACTTCATCCATAAATACCCATGTGTGTACATCCAGGCCCATCATACATTTCAAGGGAGGGGAGCATCATTGGCACTGATGCACTGGGAATGCCCATGGTAAAGATTGCTCTTCTGTATGCCCACACAGAGCCTGAGAGCAGGGATGTCATGACCTGCTGAGGAGTCAAACAGATAGCACGGCTCATGGCTGACTGTGTCACTGCCTTGTGCTCCTGGATGGCAAGGAGAAAATTCCTGCTATCTGTGTTTGAGTAATCTGATTTATGGTATGGTTTCAGGTTACAGCTAAAACTGGTCCAGCCAAAAGGAATGTTCCACTTCTTTTCCTCTCTCTGCCGCCTTCTGCTGCTTCTTTGGGGTGCAACTTAGTGATGGGACAGCTGCAGGGGGAATTGGTCCATTTGGCTCACCCCAGAAGACTAATCTAGTGGAAAAATTGATCTACGTTTATAACTCTGGGACGGATGAATTGAACCGCCTTGCTCCAAAAAGATACAGGGAGGGATGGCAGGGACACTGCACTTGGAGATGCTGCAGTGGCAAACAACCTTTTCAGCAGAAACCCACTGTTTAATAGGGTTTACTAAAATGTCAGGTGGCACGTAACCCACAGAAAGAAAAGGCCTAAACCTTAAAATGTCATGCTTGTTTGATCTGATGGGAATCAGGAGACTGGGAGTGGATAGCCAGGGTAGCTGCAACTGGGAGATAGTCTATCTGTGTTTCCAACAGAGATACTACTTAGCAGAGGGGATTCTCAAACTTCCCATACCATGCTTCTTCTCTTCAGAAGAGTTTTGTGGCTTCATGTGTACCTGCCTTTTCCAGTGTACTTTCTCTTCCCCTCTCCCCTGGACAGGGCACATCAGCCAGTTTAAGAAAGTAACAAAAAAACCCTACCTCTGACTGGCCCTGGGAGGCCTCTCTCTCTTTTGTGACTATACAGGTTGCCTCACCTAAAATTAGGCAGCATAAATATCTCTCAGCCTAGTCTGGTCCAGCTCTACATTACTGTGTAGGAACCTGACTTCAATAATTTGAATTAATTTGGGCATATAAATAAGACCTCAGTGATCTAGGCCTTAAGTGTTTGATTGCACTGCTAGAAAAGAAAATTTGGATTTTCTTGGTAATTGCAGGTGGAATGAGACAGAGGTTTGGATATGTCTGTGACACCTTCAGTTTGGGGAACAAGAAGCTTGCTTGAGTCCAAGAAGGTATGCTAAGCCACGTATACATTTGGGTAAGACTTGGGGCTGTAGGTAACACTTGCGAATGTTTGCAAGGACTTGATCTACAGAATTTCCCCTGCCTGGGACACAAGTCTTCATGAGGACAGATATATTTCCTTACTGACATTGTCAGTAACTTGTTATTCATGCTAATTTTCAAAAGGTAAGTGTTGTACTGTTACTGTAGGTGCTCAAGCAAAGTGCAGTCTCTTCTTTGTTGGGACAAAAGCTAAATAGCATTATCCATCCTGGTTTAACCTATTCTTAGTCTTACATGGGATAAACTGATGAATGAAGCCAAATACAATGAGATAGTGAACAGAAAACAATGTCAAAATTTTTTTGCATTTAGTCAGTAGCCCAGGAATGAGAGCTGTGGTGGTTGTGGTGATGAGCCGGAGGAATGCTGCTGGTATTAAGAGCACTTTGCTGTGTCACACATTCCTGTATTTTGCAGGGTCTGAAGGAATTAGCCTCAGGAAAGCTGAGAGTTTATTTCAGGTGGGTAAACTCTGTTTTCTGGTCTTTCGGTCTGTGGTGGGAAACATTCATAGCGATTGAAGGAAAGATCAGTGAGCTAGATAAGAATTTGTTATCTCCCAGATGGTAGGTTATGGAAGCAGAGAAGAGGGCTGTGTCTGTCAGGTGTAGGCTAGGAATGACAAAGAAATTTAACTCCATTCCAAAAATGTTAACCATATTGTTCACGCTCAGCAGTAAGGGGGCCTGTGGCTGCTGTGAGATTAACCTTGTGACCCTGACAAGAGTTTAGACCAGCCTGTCAGAAGCATTATGCTTGAAGGGAGTAATCGTTCTTTATTAGAAGAACAGTTACTTTGCCTGGTTTCTACTGCCCACCTATGAATTGCATTTTGGCTGCAGCACCACCTTTAGGAAATGGTGTGTAGTTTAATTATTAACCACAGCAGATTCCTATAGCCTCTTCAGTGTGGTTTAATTTGCCCTTAAGAAGTAGTCTGAGGTAAAAATGTCCTTATCTGGTAAAGCAGTGATTTTCCATAGGGCTGTTATGGGGTTGCTAGTAGACTGTAAATTATTTCAGAGAATGTAAATATTTTTAATGAAGGAAATTGGGAAAGTTTTGCTTGTTATAACTAAGTTTTTAGAATGTCTGTGCTTCTTTTTATGGCCATCAATTTCAGATCAGGCTGTTGGTACATCCTGTGAAAGACGCTGGTTTGAAGAGCCGCAGCACTGACACCGTTGCTACCTCGGTGGTCCGGAGAAGGGCTATTAGACGGCAGTAAGACCTCATATAGCTGTAAAAAGTGAGTGAGTTTTTGGGCACAGAGCTCTTCAGGAGGTTTGCAGAGTCAGAAGCTGCTCCAGAGTGCTCAGATTCCATAGCTGGATGGAGCTGTGGCTTCTCTGCCAAGTCTACAGCAAAAGTTATGGTAGTAATTGTTTCCTGTTGTTGTGGGTTTTTTTTTCACATTCTCTGTTGACAAATTCTCTCAAAGATAAAGTGTGAACTGATTTAGTATTTCATTCAGTTGACTGATTCACTAGAGTATCACTCTAGCAGAGGTTCAGATATTGTCTCACAATCATGTTACAGCATGTACTTGTAATAAATATGCACTGAACACTGAACAAGAAAATAATTTAGGCCACAGGATATATTGTGGTCATAAAAACCAATATCAAAATACACGAAAAGCATTTTTTAAAATGATAAATACTCCTTTAATAATATAATTTCATATAGAAACTGATGCAGAAACCTTATAACCACATCAGACCACTTATATAGTTTCCTGCAAACATCTGGATCCTTATTGCATCCACTTGCCTAACTTTTAATCCTTCTGACCCCTTAGACTGTGTGGATGCTGACAGTTACATTTGGGAACTTTTAATCTGTTTGACCCCTTAGGCTGTGTGGATGCTGAGAGTTACATTTGGGAACATTGTGACTAAACACATCTCCTGCTTCTTTTTTTTACCTTTATAACACAAAGGAGAAAGACAAAGGATGTAATTTCTACTTCTCAGGAGCACTGTGGCTGTTCATTCTAGTAAAGCAGTCTGGAACTACAAACTCCTACTGCTGCTTACTACTTATACCCTAGAGGAAGCTAAAAGTGGGGTATTCCTCTAAGTTCCTCTTTTCTGGTTTCCATGCTGTCCAGTTTCCGTGTGATTTATCCCTGTGTTTATTTTGATGGGGATGCTGTCACCTGCTTTATGCAATCAATACATGCTGCCAGCGTGATAGTAATAGGGCACGTTCAGCTGCAGTCTCCCTTGGGACTGGCAAGTATCTCTCTCCTAGCCTTTCAGGACAAAAAGCTGCAGCAAAGCCATTCATCTCAGGGTACGGGCATTACACCACAGGGGGAGGTGCAGAGTTTTTAATGCATGAAGTCACTGCCATTCACAACGAACTAATGAAAACACTGTCTTTAGCTATGTTTAAAATCCCTTGGATGCCTGTGTGTGTGCGTGCGCACTGAGAGACAGATAATTGATACTGTGAGGTCTTTGATACCTTTTTTCAATGAGGCTAATTGTCTCTGCATAATTTTTGGACAGGCCTGCAATAGCAATGTTTGGTTGCTGCCCAGGATTAGCATGTTTAGCAATAGGAGAAGGAGAAAAAGAGAGAGATGGCATCCAGTACCTAGGTGATGGGCCTGGCTCAGTGACATGCATCTGAATAAGACATGCCTATTTAACCCTAGAATCATTTTTCTAGCTAATCATGGAATGTGCATGACATTTGTTATTACTGACATTATAATGCATCCATTCACACTACGAGAACTGCTAAGCTGTTCCCACTGAAAGTAATGGAAGCTTTGTATAAGCTGAAGAGAAGCAGAATTGGGTCCCACTAGAGCAGGTCAGAAAGTTTCTCTATCAGCTTCATTTTTAGGGAGCTGGATAACTGAAGCAGAAGTCCTACTGACGCAGTTTTGATAGGGACATGTTGGGCAGACTTAAAGTTATATGCTTTATATTCATCTCTATTTCCATATTATAATGTTGCTTTAAGAGTATTTTGAATTTCTTGGCTTTCAATAATGTAGTTTTATTTGATTTTGCTTTAGTTTTATTATGGAGGACACTGTAATCCAGTTTTCATTCCCATCAGAAGCACTGTGTGATCACGAAATCACCTCAATGCATGGCAGGTAAGCTGGAAGGCTGAGGGAGCGACATTGGCCCCCCACCCTCCTGGAATTAAGAGGAGTTCTTCTGTCTGCATCCATAAGCTTCTTGTCCCAGTTTTTTTACCAACAGTGACCAAAGTGCAAGCCATTTTGCTTACTGATTTTGCACTGGGTAAAAACATCATTAGTGCACTTGACTCACCTGCCTCTCAGAAGCGCTACAGAAATGTCTGAGATAATTTGACAAGGTCCCAGTACTGAAAGATGCAAATGGGAAGACACATGGTCCAAAACATTAGACACTTAACTCACTGATGCATATATGCATGTTCTGGCACCCTATGTATATTTGAAAAACTGGGCCAAAATGTGCTAGGACAAGATGTCATTATTAAAGCACTCTGTAGTTTGCAAATAGGTGTGGAACTGGGATGCCTTTGGTTCCCAGGCAGGAGTTTTCTCAGTCCTACTTGGAGTTACATATTGGTTTGCTGTTGCACAACCAAAGTGCACTGTAAAGATTGTTTCGAACACTTCATATTTTCCACTTGCCTGTTTTTTTTTTTTTTAATATCCTTTGAATATATCCATCAATTTCTTGTTGAGAACAGAAACTAGGCTCACAGAACAGGCACATTTCTGTTGTTTCTCAATCCATCTGCCACATGAATGGTCTGATGCTGAAATTTTCATTAAACTCAAGGTGGTGTTAAGGAAATGATTAGTCCCTGCAGTGTCCTGATGAGTTCTATTTCTGCACATTGTATAACTGAATTTAGACACCCATCTAATAAATGGATTTTAAATGTAACAATAACATTGCCATCTCTCTTTTTTTTTTTTAATCTAGTGGCAAACCTCCATTTCCTCTCTCAATATTTATTACCTGTAGAATGCAGCAAAGCTTTGGGGACAAGAATAATGTTTCTTAAACATTTACACAGTGATAGGTTTACATCAAGTCATGACTCCCTGGAGCCTAAGCCTCTAATCAATATGAACCCATATCTCTCGATTCTACAGTGTGGTAAAATTAGCTGAATTATTGAAGACAGTGGATAAGAGTTCAGCCGTGTGCATAGCTGGGATATGGATCTGAGAGGAGAGTTCTTCTTTCATACTGTGCAGCACTCTTTTCAGTCCCATACTCAGGCACCAAGAAATAAAAATATTCTGAAAAAAGCCTCCTGACTGTATGCCAGAGGTCCCTGTAGGGATACATGGATGAGTAAGGCTGACAAACTGATAGCAACACCTGAGTCCTGTCCACTGCAGAGCTCCTGCCACACTTCAGGTAGGGCTGTGATAGAATAGAATAGTTTGGGTTGGAAAGAACCTTAAAGGTCATCTAACCCAATCCCACAGCAATGAGCAGGGACATCTTCAACTAGATCAGGTTGTACAGAACCCCATCCAATCTGACCTTGGATGTTTCCAGGGATGGGGCATCCAGCACCTGTTCCAGTTTCTCACCACCTGTACTGTAAAAAAACCAAAATCTTCCTTAGATCTTACCTGAACCTACCCTCTTTCAGCTTAAAGCCATTCCCCCTTGATCTATCACTACATGCCCTTGTAAAAAGTCCCTCCTCAGTGTTCATGCAATCCCCTTTAGATACTGGAAGGTGGCTATAAGGTCCCCATGGAGCGTCCTCTTCTCCATACTGAACAACTCCAGCTCTTTCAGCCTGTCTTCACAGGGGAGGTGCTCCAGGCCTGTGATCACCTTCGTGGCCATTCTCTGGGCTTGCTTCAACAGGTCCACACCCTTCTTGTGTTGGGGCCCCCAGAGCTGGACGCAGTACTCCAGGTGGGTTCTCACCAGAGTGGAGTAGACAGAGAGAATCACCTCCCTCAATCTGCTGGTCGCTCTTCTTTTCGTAGAATCATTAAGGATGGAAAAGATATCCGAGTTCATCAAGTCCAAGCTTCCACCAAATATCACCATGCCCACTAAACCTTGTCATTAAGGATGTGATGCAGCCCAGGATACTGTCTCTGGGGCAGTAGCATCAGGGAAGGAGAGGAGGTGAAATATGGCAGTGGAAGTGCAGGCCGGAATGAGGCAGCCTTCGTGGGGGCCAGGCAGCCCACCCTTTGAAGTCATGGAACAGTTTCCAAGTGCCATTTGTGCCCCTGGCTTGGTTTGCATACACATGGCATTACCTCATCCAACAAAGCCGCCGTCAGCCAGGGCTGCACAATGGTGGGGGCTGGCTGTGCCCCATGGGGGGCTCCCAGTTGCCCTGGGAACGCCGCATTCCAGCATCAGCTGCTAATGTGCAAAGCATGCTGCTGGGGGCTGGCCCGGGCAGAGCATGGGAACATTCTTGCATACTTTATGAGACAGAAACAAACCGACTTTCAACAGAACAACAGCCAGGCATAATCCCCCCACCCCTCGCCCCACTGCCTTCGCCCAACCCTCTGAAACCAAAGCACTCTGGACCTTTGTGTGAGAGCTAGGAGGTTCATTTCCAGGATGTTTTGCCAATAAAACAAACCAAATATACGTTCTGATCCAAGAGTGAATTTTCCATGTCTCCAGAGATGAAAGGCCTTAGCGTTGAATGTCTAAAGTGTCATTTCCTACAGTCTTTTAGTCCAGGGCACCCAGGCATCCTTGGCCAGGCCCTCCTGTGGAAAGTAAACACCTGGGACAATTGGAACACTGTCTGACCTAACTCCATGAAACAGCCTTCTGCCTTTCTCAAGCCCCTTTCTATTTCTCCGCAAGGACAGCTTACCACCCACAAAAATAGCATCAAAACATGACTCAGTTGTCCCCAGAGCCCCTATCCACATTGAAGCAACCTGCTTATTTACCACAAGGTAATAGTTCTGGATATCAACATAAAGCTTTTGTGGGGAAAAAAACCCTGAGACCAAGGAAGGCAAAATGGCACTGAGGATAGCTTCTCGCTGCAGGATTTGCTAAGTGTAAGTGCATCAGTATGTGAATGTGTGGGGTTCTCACTTTAACCCCCACTTGTTGGCAGAGCTGGCTTCAGCAGAGGCAAAACTGGTTCATCTTTGTTTAAGAAGAAGCTTAACAGTTAACTTTATTGAATAGTAATTCAAGGCACAGCCTCCATGACTCTGTAGCACATTGATGTAACAGAAGGAACAGTGATGTGGAGATCTTGTTAGCAGGATGTGTTAGAGAGCCCAGTTTTTATACTATTCATGGACCTCTAACTATTGCAGGTGTCCATATGCATCAGAGTTACTTGTGATTTTTTTCTTCTACATACAGAAAAACAAGCAAGATGCAGGTGCCCAAGGCAGCTCTCATCCTTTTGCACTGAATTACTTCAGATCCCCACTGTTCTTGCTTCAAACAGCATGTTTAGGAGAAGTGATCTTCTAGTGACCCCTAGCAGGGTCTGTACATCTGGTTTGTAGTTGATGGCCATTGAGGATTCAGGTTCAGTCTGCCACTGACAGTGGTTCTCAGATGCTGCAAACCAGTGCTTGTTGATGAGATGACTGGAAATAAATTTAGTGACAGGCTTTTGCCTGATGATAATCCAGTAAATAGTGTTTGTTCCTAAACCAGGATTTTAAGAGACAGATAATTCTGCGGCAGCACATGGCAAGCTCTTTACAGGAACATCAGTTTCAAATCTCTCTGTCTCGTCTGTGCTGTGCTGGTGCTAATAGCTGCATGCTGTACACAAGGCTCTTTCAACTAAAGATTTGAGAGAAGGTTTGCTTTTGTCTCCCCAGTTTGTTTACTTTGTAAACATGGTGTTCTGCACTGTCAGTTCAGCTACTTCCCCCCCTGCAGTCTTCTTCTGGAGACTCTTTATATCTTGCTTTCACATGGCATCTGAGGAGAGAAACTGCTGTGCCGTATGTCTGTAAAACTACTGTTACAGTAGGCTGGATAGTAGATAAGAACACTTACTGCTACTTCACTTTTTAAAAAAACCATATGTCTGTGGTGTGAAGATGCAGCATTTTTGATCTAGTAAGAGCACTAAAGCTGGATTTACAACATCATCAAGCTATGGCCTGGATTCTTTTTAGGGCCCTGAAGAATCTGGGGACACTTGTAGTAAATCTGGGTTCCATCTCTAGTTCAGTGCTTTCAAACTGTGTTGGTCACGACTGAATACTGCTATTGTTCTTTGCCTCCTGACACGTCTTCATCCAGCTGATCCACATTTGAGTGGTTGCACATGTCTTTGCAGGCTGCCTTCCCCACGATGGAAGGATTCCTGAGCTGTGAGAGACCAAGCCTGGCCATTTGCAGCAGTAGACAGATGTCCTGTAACAAGTCTGGAAGCAGTCCAGCAATGTTTACACTATAATTTGACTTGGCAGTTTCAGATGTCCCTACATCATGTTCCCCATCATGTCTGATTCTGTTCCCACGGGTGAAGGCAGACCCAAAGTTTATCTTGCAGTGTTTAGAGCATTCCCCAAAGAAAAAGGACGAGTAGCACGCAAGGTGAGCCTGTCCACCAGGATGTCTGCCCCCAAGCACAATTCAGACTCAAGAATTTATCTTGTTCAAAGTGCAGGCAGTGACCAAAGTCTCCATCTGCCAGTTCCACTCCCTGGCTCCACAGGGATGTTTCAAGATCCACCACCTAAGCCACAATCAGCAAAAACGTGGTGTTTTTCAAAGAACCAGAGTATGTTTGCATTAAGAAAAAGAAAATGCCTAGAGACATCTTCCTGATTCTTACCATCAGGGAAAAATCTGTTCCTAGGCCCAAAAGAGGGATACATACTGAAGAAAACATTTTCTCCACAAAGCGCCTTTCTGATGAGCACCTTTCCCCACTGACTGTGGGAAAGCACACTGGGGTTTTTAGCTTGAAGCTACTCACCATGACCTTTTTGTCTGCCTATTGCTGTAGGAACAGCTACCACTGTTCATAGCTGACCAACCTGTGCAGCCCACCCCAGAGCTGGAGCTGCTGCCTGTGGCAGCTGTTGCGTTTGTGAAGTCCAGCTTTGACTGGACTGAAGTGCTGCAAGGGGTAGGGACAGACAGCCCAGAGAAAGCCCACCAAACATTAGACGCAAAATTTAATGCAAAATTTAGAAGCTGCATTACTTAACTGTGTGTGTGAATGTCACAGCATTTCTCTGCGTGGACAGATTGGGCTGGGCCATCGCTTAGCTCTTTACTTCATGGCAAAGTTATTACTAAAGGGCTTGGCACTGGGCTGAAGGGCTCAGTAAAGGAGGCAATCCCACCAATTCTGGGAAAAGTACCACTCCACAGGTGAGGGTAAATGCACTGTTACTGAAGGCATTGCACAAGCACAGCCCTTCTTGGCAAATAAAAGTCCATCTTTATCGCACTCCCTGGAATTTTGTAATATTTAAATCTCCAGTTCATGTAGCAGGGTCTCTGATATTCCTGAGCTGCTGACTAACGCAAATCCCAAACAGATTTTGTTTGGCTTTCCCATGGCACAGTAGTCCCCAAAAGGTGTTTTTATTATTTTAAGTATTAGGCATGTGCATGGGAAAGAATTTTGTTAGTTTAGCTCGACCACTCCCTAGGAGTTTTCTTGTCTCTCTCAGCGTCTCCTTACCCTCAGGCTGCTCACATCTTTCAGCAGATCTCACTACTGGACTCAGCAGCTCTGCTCTTTATTCCCTAGCTTTCCATGCAGATCCTGGCAGGGCTGGGCACCCGCCACTCTCACTAGGCAGGGGGAACCCATGGCCTTTCACAGGGAAGGGGTTGCTCTTTTCAAGGGCAGAGATTGTAAGGCTGAAACTCATGGTCAAACGTAAAAGACAGTGCAAAGTTGTACACTACCTGGATTTCCGACTCTATCTCAACTAGCATGTAATTAATATATGACTGATGCTGGCCTTCTGCATAGTAGTGAAATCTATTGCTTGTCATTTATTCCAATCCACTGCTTCTTGCTTGTTCTGCCTCTTGTCTGAATAACAACAGTGCAGTGTACTGCTTTTCTCTGCCTAAACAGCAGCAAGACCATGCTGCACTTGACACCATATGAAAGTTTTTCCCCTGTTTTCTGAACAGAGTGGTAGGTAAGCTGCAATGAAAAGAGCAGGCAGACAAATTCAAATTGGAAATAAGGAGCATGGTTGAACATTGAAACACATCCAGGGTAAAGCTATCAAATACTTCTGCAGTAGAAGGGCCAAAATGTTGTTCAGAAGTTCCTTAGGGTCTGCAGGAGTCTAATATACTGAAATAATTTGTGAATAATGTAAGAAGAGATGCCATAGGCAAACAGAATATTGCAAACCAATTCCTTCCTATTTGCATTTAATACTGTTTGTATTACTTGAAAGTTATACCTCAGTTTAGGAGAAAGCATCATGCTGATTTTCTCCTGGGCTCCTATATCTTAGTCAGTACACCAGAAGCCGGAAGCTGCCCTCAGGCCCACTGTCCTTTGTTGGAGCTGGCCAAGTTCACAAGATGGGTACAAAGATGAGGCTACTGTCTTTTGCTGAGTATGTCCAGGTGCTCTTTTCTCACCAGACTACTGCTGTGACTTTGTCTTCTGTTAGCTGGAAGCGCAGGCTCTCACAAGGCAGAGCTGATCAGGTCAGGCAGAACAAAGAGAAAATGTGGGTGAAGTGATGAGATGCCAGAGATGGCATGAAAGAGGTGGATCTGTGAAAACACTGGTCCTCAAGTGTCACCAGTCAGCGTCTGCAAGATTATTTGCAAAAGGTGAAAGAGGCAAAGAAAGAAAATTCCACGTGTATGGTGTTACTGGCAAAACAGCCTCAGATCAGGGAATTTCTACTTACTTTATTTATTGCCAATTAACAGAAGCTTCTAATCATTGGTTTGGATAATGAGAATAAAAAAGCATGACCAATTAAACAAACACTTGGATAAGCAGCTTTCTTGACTCTTTCCCAGCTAAACTTTCCCAGCTTCAGCTAAACACCTTTTCTCTCTCCTTCCTAGTCTCACCTCCCCCTGTTTTTAATGTGGGTTACACTGAGTAATCCTGGAAATTTGGGCTGTACATGTAGTGGTTTAAGTCTGCTGCTTTACCATGCTTCTCACTGGTATTTCATCTGTCATTTTTACTGCTTTTCCACTCTTCTTCATGCTTCTTACTGTTTTTCCTGATGGCCACAGTCCCTCAGACTTGTCCTTTCCCTGGTGTTGATGAGCTATAGCCACAGTCCCACAGGGGTGTCCCTACCCACTCTGGGTTGCCCATGGTCTACAGGGTGCTTCCTTTTAACAGGGAGCTCTTTCTTCCAAGAGTGTTTCCCCAGCTCCATGTCTTCACAATTATCTCTCTTCATTTGTCTTCGTAAAAGTGTCCTCTGCATAACCTACACTGCAATGGCTGCTGGTCTTCCTGAAATATGTCTGAGCTGGGATATTGTGGAATCTCCTGCCTGCCTGGCTGCAGCTCTGGTGTGTAGTGGCCACCCATACTGTTTTCAGAAGTGGCTGTACCCAGCTGTGACTGCCACTGGGCAGCTCATGGTTTTTCTCCAAATGGGTTCCCACCACAGCCCTGCTGCTGAAATCCAGCCGTGCATGCTCCATGCACGGGAAAACATATCTTCAGTGAGACTGAGAGATAAACTATTTTTTTTCCCTAGGAAACTGACAGACAGTGGAAAAGAAATGCAGCAAGCAAGGAAGCCATGCAATTAGTGAAGGTATAGTTGAAATTAATCTCTCTTTGTATACATAAACATTTACTCCTCCTTGTATAATATAGACATTTTCAGTAAAATGGAAAAGTAGAACTTTGAAAAGGCTGCCCCAGCATTCCTGCTGTAAGGTATGAGGCTTATGTGGTATTAGGGAACAATAAAAGAGCAGGAAGTAGATCTCTTCCTTCCAGTGGTGGTCGCTCTTTCTCCTGACAATTTTTATTTTCCATGCATTTTCTATAGTGATTCAAACAACAAAGATCCTACTGCAAATGATTCAACTGTCATGTCCCACTTGTTTGTCTCCTGACAGGGATGAAAAGGCAAAGAACACCTTGGCCCTGCTGCAGGAATCACAGATATTTCTGCTCTGTCTCCACCTTTTGGAGAGAGATTGCCAAGGGTTCTCATGGTCCTGAGATGAAGGAGAGGGAGGATCCATCCCAGGCTTGATCCGGACTTTTAATTCCTCACCTGAGTGAACAAGCTTGACCTGTCCTCCTAGCAATTGTCCTACATGAATGATAGCTTTTTTGACTATTGCCAAAGTCCTAATTTTGCAGTGCAGAATTTCTTTCTAGGACTGAAAGACCTGTAGGGACTGTTGGCACAGGATCAGTACCCTCCTGGAATAGGAGCATCTGACCAGATTCCTCAAAATAGCTCTAATAAGTGATTTTATTCTTACAAATCATCGTCCATGCATGAAAAGCCACATCATCAAAGCCAGAATATCGACAGTGAAGTGGCTACAGCAATCCTAGCTGATGTGGTAGAGGGCTCTTGCAACAAGACTGCAGTAATCTCTGTCACACTTCTCCCATTTCACTGCTCTCATACCACCTTGTGATAAACAGTCCACATCAACTTAAAAGCCTTTCCTGCATTACAGGATTGCTTTTCCAATTCTTTAAGGATTAATGTAAGAAGTTGTCTATGTTTGCCATAAAAAAAGTGGAATGAGAGAAAGATGTTGTTACCTTGGCTGTAAATCATCCCAGGGATTCTGATGTAATTACCTACCTCTCAGACTTCCCTTCCAGGGTTTGTGATACAATCAGAGGGCCTGGATTTGCTCAATCCCCACCTGGTACAACCTAGCTATGCTTGTGATTAGGTTAGTTCACCACAGAGCAAAGCTGCAAATCACAGATCCAAACTTCCATTGCATTATCTGTTTGGAAAATAGAACACAAGGCTCCAGAGAGTATGCAGCAGCCCTGAGATGGGCTTTCAGTGAGCTCTGCAGAGCTCTCTGATGCAGAGATCAGAAATGTCCAAGGAAGTTGTGTGCTTAGCTTGGTCTGAAAATTGTATTGCAAGTTGAGCTTCTCATGAAAGTCATGGCTGCTTTTTATTCGCTCTTGGCTCAGGAAGGACAGCATCAAACAAATTTATCCTTGCAATGATACCTTTTTTTTTTTTTTTTAATTATACCTCAGAGTTTTAATCTGTCCTTTTATAGGGATCCTTCTCTGCTTCTTCCCTGAGGTAACAAAATATGTGATCAGGGGTAAGAATTACTTAGCTTTAGCCGTCTAAAATTTAAGTGCTTAGTCTGTGCTACCTATCTGCATTTTTAATCAATGAAGACAAAAAACTCCTCCAGAGAGCAACTGATCCTATGCTAAAATAACATGTCTAATATATGTGAGAAGAACTGCCCTTTTGAGATGCCTTTAAGGCTGTATCTGCTGACTGTAGATGAAGCTCGGACAAATAGATTAACACCCCAGTTTTAGATGGCTAAAGAACAGTTAATGCCTGGAGAATGGCAGAAGCTTTTTTTTTTTTTTTTTAATTGTGACTGGGGAAGTAACATGACTGTCCATCAGCCTTTTTGGATGTGACACTTCTCTGGGCTTTTGTGAGGATGGAAGGAAGGTCAAAGAGGAGGTGAAAGGCTTTCCACCTCTGCCTGACCAGTACCACAGGCAGTGCTAGGCATCTTCAGGCTCAGTCAATGACTGGGTCTGTCATGGCATAGGAACGGTACAACTGTCTGGGTATTCCACTGTACATCACACTGGAGGGCTGAATGAATTTAAAAAATTATTTGCAAGATGAAGACAATCAGGTGTTGCTGGCCTGGCTCTATGCAATCTACACAGGGATGCTGCTGTGCTGCAGTCCAGGAAGGAAATGTGTGGAGGGTAAGATGTGTGGAACAATTGTTACTGGCCTGAAGCTGAAGGATGCTTAGGGATATGGTAGCACTTTAAACCAAGGAATTCACCTTATATAAAACATTAAAATAAAACATTACTTTCATGCCTTGTGGTTAGTATTTACGAAAACTTAATAATTTTATGAAGTTTAAAAACTAGTATCACTCAGTTTCTTTCTAAAGATTTTTGTATAAAGTTTAGATTTTGCAGAGGTGGAAGAAAACATTTATTTTTATAGTTGCAGACCTGAAAAAAAGCCAGGTAGGTATTTCTTCCTGCTTCATTATGAATCATACTTTATCAGTTGAGCTTAAGAGAGTCACAACTGTTCATGGCTGGAGAGAATAACTGTAGCTCAAAGCCCAGAGTATGATTTGTATATTATTTATGTATTCACATACTTAAGTAGAGCAGTAAGTAAGTTTGAATGAATTAAAGAAACACCTGTGGTTTGACCACTGGGAACATGGCCAATGTCTGTACAAACCACTGCTGTCCCTAACCCTCTTTGCACTGAGTGTACAAGTCAACCTCTTCTTGCCTCACAAGGAAAGATAAGTCTTAAGCTACAAATCCTGTTTAATGGAGAAGTTTCAAGACTTTCTGTTCCCCTGTCTTTGTTTGTTCTTCAAAGCCTAAGATGAAAGCCTCCAGCACAAGCTGCCTGCTGTGCTCAGCCCAAGTACCTGTTCAGTGAGGTCAGCGCTACGTGTGGTCGGGAGCAGCGCTGCTGGCACTGACACCCTGCCAGCAGAAAACAGATGCATCCCAAGTAAACTGAATGTGAGAGGCTTTGTCACAGCTGTGGGATGTCCCCTGGGTGAAATCCTGCCTTACTCAGCCTGGGGAAAATCTTGCTGATGGCAGATGGGCCAATATGGCCTCAAGGGCTATAGCTTTTCCTGCAAATTAAAGATGCCCAGGGCTGTCTTCTGCCACTGGAACTGACTGGCACAGTCTGGAGATGCCCAAAATGCTCAGCTCCTTGCATATTGGACTCAGAATTTGCCTAGGAGAGTGCCTATAAGCTCACAGTGCAGGCAGCAGAGCTACAGCTCTGAGCCCTGCACCAGTGTTGGTAGCCTCACTGAAGTTGAAATTTAAAAATAATAAGAAAGCAGACAAAAAGACATGTAATAAAAACACCCCATCAACTTTCTGATTTTCTTTGGAGATGATCCGATAATAGACAAGATGACTAATTTGTGATACCGAAGTTTTTGTTGCCTTTGTTGAGAATTGAACTCCTTTGTTATCTGTAGTGCTTCAAAACAACCTACATGATTCCCAGACCTACATGTGTGTTGAAGCACAGAATTTTCAAGTTTCTGAGTATTTAAATCTAAATCCTTGGAGCCTCACTGGATTTATGCATTTGTTAATATGACAATTATTTGGATTGGTGTTATCTCAGCTGTTTGTCATCTGGGAGCTGTGAAAGCTCCTGTTACATTGTGATAACTTTTCAGATACCAAGCAATATAAAAATACTGAGGCTGTAGTCAGAACAGTTTCTGAGCAAGTTATGTTCAAGAGCTGGTGCACCACTTCCCGTGAATCCAGCATCTGAGATGGTGCAGATGCTCAAGCAGGAGGAGGAGGAGGAGGAGGAGGAGGAGAAGAGCAGAGTCTGAATGTGCTGGTCAGGGGAAGCCAAATGAGGTGCGAAACTTGGCTTTGAGCTCTTACTGTCTTATTATATTGGGCTGAAGTCCACAGCCAGGCAGGGCAGGACTGCAGAGACCTGGAGACCAGTCCTGCTGCAGAAACTGACAGCCCTTGAGGGGACTGACACGGGGTCCTAGACCATGGACAGGGTGGGGAAGCCCTGGGAGGGCTAAAATGAGATCTGACTGGGTGTTGTGGTTTAACCCCAGCTGGTAACCAAGCACCACACAGCCGCTTGCTCACTCGCCCACCAGTAGGATCAGGGAGAGAATAGAAAGGGTAAAAGGTAAAGAATTCATGGGTTTAGATAAAGACGGTTCAATAGGGAAAGCAAAAGCCGTGACACAAGCAAAGCAAAACAAGAAATTAATCCACTGCTTCCCAAGGGCAGTCAGGTTTCTCTCTCCGGGAGAGCAGGGCCCCATGATGTGCAATTGTTACTTGGAAAGTCAAATACCATCCCTGCAAACATCCCTCCCTTCCTCCTTCTTCCCCACACTTCATATACTGAGCATGATGACACATGGTATGGGATATCCCTTTGGTCAGTTTGGTTCACCTGTCTCAGCTGTGTCTCCTCCAAAACTCCTTTGAGGCCCCAACTCCCTTGCCAGTGTGACAGTATGAAAAGCAGAAGAGGTCTTGGCTCTGTATAAGCCCTACTCATCAATAACATCAATAAGCCCTGCTCATCAATAACAAAAACATCTCTATATTATCAACCCTGTGTTCCTCACAGATCTGAACACAGCCCCATACTAGCCACTGCAAAGAAAGTTAACTCTAGCCCAGCTAAACCCAGTACACTGGGACGAGTAGAACTGGCAGTGCCCCAGTTCTACATCCCTGAAACCAGCACCCCCTCAGTCCCTCGTGACAGATTGTGAAGAAAACACTTAAAAGCCATTGCAGTAGTCATTGCAGGTGCTGCAGGTTACACCTTACAGCAGCTCCTTGGCATATACAGTTCTCCCACCTGGTTGTATGCTGTGCAGGTGTAAATATATCCTCTCTATATATTTAAATTTCCTATGAATTCTTTCCTTGGTTACACATGACCTCTTCACAGATGCAGCTACAGGAGCATAACTGACAAAGAAGTAACAAAAAATATTGTGTGTAAATATGTTAGAATAGTCACACAATTTAGAAGCCAAAGATAGAGCTCTCTTTAATTTTTATCTGCTGAGAAAACAGCACCACTAAATTCCTCTGGGAGTCTTACAGGTGTAAGACATGACCACCCACAGACTCTAGTCTAAGGAGTTCAGAAAGAAGTGTAAGAAGTCTGAGGAAGAAGCTCAGACCTGAATTTTCTCACAACTGTAGTCTCCCTACCTCCCCCACCCCCCTTTTTTTTACAGCACATCTGAAGATAGATACAAATGTTTTTCCAGTGCCTTCACTGGAGGCTTTTCTATTACACTTCTCTCCACAGATGTCTGTGATTTGTGCTTGGCACAGGGCTGACTCATTTCACAGTGAACAACGCTCTGTGGGGCTGCAGTGGAAGAGAAAGGGAGAGAAAAAAGTAGCTTCTGTGGAATGAAGACAGGTTGCTGACAGCTGGTGAGATCTATGTGAGCAAGGACTGGGCTTTGTAAACCTGTGAGCCAGCCAGTCACCCTGATGTGCCTGTGCATGCTGTCAAGGAGGAGGATGTACCGACTTGGAAGTACACCCTGTCTTTGGTGCCATCCTTGGCTCTCACACAGTCTCCTC
Source organism: Empidonax traillii (assembly GCF_003031625.1). Classification (NCBI taxonomy): domain Eukaryota; kingdom Metazoa; phylum Chordata; class Aves; order Passeriformes; family Tyrannidae; genus Empidonax; species Empidonax traillii. The sequence goes on from NW_020955447.1 coordinate 816,749, forward strand.
TGTCTTCATTCCCACAGATGTCTACACAGGATGGCACAAATGCTTTCTCTTCAAAGGCTCACAGTGAGAGGTAGGGGAGCTGGGCATCCCACCTTCTCTGCCTACCCAACCCCAGGCTTGCTGTAGGAGTCAACAGCATCATGCCAGGGGCAACACCATGCTCTGGTGGCACTGCAGTGGGGTGACAGCCTCCCAAGCTGTCCTGGCAAACCCAGTCATAAGACCAGTACTTTAAAGCACTAATAGGCATCCAATTTAGTCAGGAACTCTGTTGTTAAAATTAGAGAGAGAGAGAGTGAAATTCTGTGATACAACCACGCCTGCATAGGAGCTCTCGGACAGCACAGTTGTGTCTGTCAGGAAAAAACTGTTCTTCACACCTTTGACAGATGTATCACTGCCAAGCAGAAGTCTGTTTTGTAGACCTGGCCTCGCTCTGTCCTTCATGTTTGAAATGTGCTCTGAGAACCACAGGTATTTTTCACACAAGATAAGAAAGCAGAGGAGGAGGCTGAAACAATGGCCAGTTGTTTTTCCACTCAGGACGGTATTGTTCAGCGGGTTTATCTTATTGGTATTTTTATCACATCACCTCTCAAATGTATCTGTACTACTTGCAATATCTCAGGAAAAAAGAGAAGAGGAGAACTTGAAAAAAGGAAAGTTGGAGTCAATTAACCCATTCATCTATGGGACCGGATGGCCCAGCTCCTGCTCCTGCAACCTGGTTCTCAATGATAAACTTCCCAGCTTTGAATGAGCAATGGGCAGATGAGCTGTGCTGCAGTGCTGGGGTTGGCAGAGAGTGTCCCAAAGCAATGCTACAGCCTTGGCAATGACCAGTACACAACTGGTGTCTGTGAGGATGAGCACTGAAGAAAACTTACCTCTCAGTGGCACTCTAAACACTGTTCCATGTTTAAATAACTGGTGTACCAGCAAGAGGAGACAAATCCCAATTTTTGTGCATTACCTTTGCTGTTTGTGCTGTACCTGATATCCATTTCAGCTATTGGAGGTGGAGGGAAGGGAGACGATAATAAGGAATAAAGAAGTGTAGTAAAATGCCAGACAGGCACATTACAGAAGGAGAACAGGGAAAGCATAGCCACCTTGGGTACAATAAATCTTATCTTTAAATACTTTAAGCAGCTTTCTCACAATGATGTATCCCTTGAAGAATTTAAACTAGAATAGATAATTAGGGAACTAAAATTCTAATTTGAAATCAGCTCTTAAAAGCAGAACTATAGCCCTGTCTGTATTAAAATTCAAACTGAACCTGGATAAGCAATGATTGGTAACCATATATTTCCAACAATACTATAAGCAGCAGAAGGTTAGAATTAAGTAAACTGATGGTGTTGGCATGCTGGATACAGACAGAATTATAGGAAATCTGATGCCAACATTTGTCAGTCTTTGAGAGCAAAATATATGTATATACTTCAAGACAAAAAAAAGACACAAAAAGAAGACATTTAATAGACACAATCCCATACTTCCCTGAGGTGAATTCTGATACAGAATATATTCTCTAGCTTAAATACACACACCCATAATGCTCAAATTGTATCTGATTGTATGTTGTGACCTTTCCTTTTCCAGTAGCAAACTTAAAGGAAAGCAATGAAAAACATTAGACAGGAGAGCCACCACACCATTGTGCCAGGAGAAACCATCTCTGCTGCAATCATACAGAGCCAAAAGTTCCCTCTGTGAGATCTGGGCTGGGTCTGACTTTGGGAGCCCAAATTCATCACTCCCATCAGCACTGGCAATGGCACCTATTACAGCTATTCCTAGCTTTAGCTGCCTGCTCCCACTTTTGCTGGGGAACATCACACCCTCTGGGGCAGTGGCAGGACAGATACTGTGCTGGTTCCTCAGCTGGCACTGCTTAATCTCTTTTAATAATGATTGACTGAATTTTGATTGGTGAACAGGACAGTTCAGCAGAGGACAGGCTACCTGTTCTGCCAGCTCTCCTTCTATGGGAACTTTGATCAGCAAGAGATTGGGACAAGCTCTGACAGCTTTTATCATCATATCTAACAACAACGTTCTGAATCAGAGGTCAAACTCTCTGATTAGGCCACTATGAAGGGCATTGAACTTTACGTGTGATCACAGCAGCAGGGCAGGAAAACAGCTACAGGTGGTTACATCTTGAACTATAGCAGCTTCATCTGACAATGGCTGCAAATCTGAGCTATAAGTCCCACTACAGGTAATGCATTTTTTTGTTATAGGCTTTGACTGAAATATGGGTAAGACCCATGAGGTGTGACTTTTGAATGCTTCAAAAGACTTTCCTTCTCAAAATAAAAAACCCCTTAAACAAACAAACAAACAAACAAACAAACAAAAATCCTGTGTGCTCAGGGCTACTTCTATGAGATCTGCAGATCTGCATCAGATGACACAAGTGCTGGCTTGCATGTGGGCTTTAGTTGATTCACAGTTCAAAGACATATAGTTCTCTTTGACAACTATGTAAGAAGTTTGTGAAGTTTCTATTTGGGGCTCAGGAGGTTTTGCCACAACATGGACTACTGGTAGACAACTTTTCCAGCATTCCTCTCCTCACACCTGCATAGTCATTGCCAGTACACCTGAAGAACTTCTCCATCCTCAACAAAGGCATGTTGGGCGGCAAGGGGGAATGGTTTTAAACTGAAAGAGAGAAGGTTTAGATTAGATATTACCAACAGATTCTTTACTGTGAGGGTGGTGAGGCACTGAAACAGGTTGCCCAGAGAAGTTGTAGATACCCCATCCCTGGAAGTGTTCAAGGCTAGGTTGGATGGAGCTCTGAGCAACCTGTCTACCAAAAGGTGTCTCTGCCCATGACAAGGGAGTTGGAACTAGATAATCTTTAAGGTCCCTTAATACCCAAGCCATTCTATGATTCTATGATCTGCAAGGAAATTCTCTCTCTCAAATGTAATGTGTCCAGAGTTCAATGAATTACAGAAGCACATCCTTCGAGGCACAGAATTCCTGCTGAAATGATATTTGCACTCATGTCTCCAATTCACCTACCTGGTTATTTTTGTGCAACCTCTCAACGTGGCACATATATGTGCATCTACCTATTCTGCAAATGACATGCCCTGCTTGGTAAAACAAATAAGGCAGCTCTTTTCTGTATCTTAGTTGAGTTATATTTTGCTAATACTTTTTACGTCTTAAGAAAAACATCTCTGATTCAGTAGGGAGTAAGGTTAACCAGGAACATTAAAACACTACCTCCCACCCACACGACTGAAGCTGAATGACTAAAAGTAGGTATGTTGAAAGAGAAACTTTGTGGGAGAAAAAGAGAGTTGTTATTGGCCTCCAATAACAATTGGAGCTCAAAAGCAAATATTCTTCATTTTGTTGCAATGGCAAAATATATCGGGTGTGCCTTCCAGTGCCATGCGGCAACTGCCCAGAGGGCTCTACTCATGGATTCCAGCTGCATGGTGTGAAAAGTAGCTCACCCAGAATTAAAAGCAGCAACTTTGTTCAAAGGTTACAACTTTGCACACAGAATGGTGTGAGGCTTTTTTCCCCAAAGAGGGCTGGAACTCAAAGTTTGAAGCAAAAAACAGGCCAGGGCAGCTTAATTCGAGTGTGTTTGATCTCTTTTTTGCCCTTCCTTAGGCAAGATGAGTTAGTTCTGAAGCAAGCTTCATTATTACTGCAAGCTGGTGGTGAAATGCGCTAGAGGTATATTTATTTGTTAAATAAATGCAGGGAGTATGCTTCACTGCTTCACCACACCCACGTGAAGCTCTGAATAATTACAGGCTTGTTGCCAGACAAGCTAGGGTTGTTGGATTTTTTAGCTGTTTTTTGCAAACAGAGTTCTTATTCATAAGTCATAAATAACTGCCTTTGATGGAGAAGATAAATTCTCACAGAAATGCTTCATGGTTGTTTTAAGTGGACTTTTGCAACCAAAAGGGGGGTTGTATTTAGTTGTTGCTAATAGTCATTCCACGTTAAACATCAAAAAATACGTTTTCTACCAGATATAAACCAGACTGAGAAAGAAGAACATTATGTAGAGTAGGAATTCTCTTTCCAAGTACCAGTTGTTTCCAAGCACCAAGCACAGCATGTTAAGAAAAATTGGCTTTAGTAATTTTAAAATGGCTATTGTAGGTGCAAAGTTTATATACACTTCAGTGTGTCTACCTCCTATCTCAGAAACACTCAGAATTTTGTCTTGGAGTGCAAGTTGTGCCATCTAGGGTTGTATCAGTCCAATATTTTTTAATTGCATCACTCTGGTGAAGTTCTGGCTCTGGATATCTTCATGTTGTGGTGGCTGTCAGCAGCCAGTGATCTATCTTGTTTCCTTGCCCCATTTCGTGGGCCTGCAAAAGGCAATGTGAATATCAGGCTTTGCTGCTGACTGCATCCATTCCTTATAAAATGTTTAAGTGGATGAGTGTGAGTCATTGCTCTTTAAACCTGGTCACTCTGTGGCATAGGGGGAGAATATTATGGTGAGTCATATCTCCACAGCTTTCCAACTAGCATCTTTCACCACATTTACACAAAAACTAAAGGAGAGGGAGGGATTGCTTGCACTAGATATGGTTTCCTGATTAATGTTCTTAGTCACATCTTAAGCTGTCCTTAATGGCTGGTCAGCAGTAAGAGACTCAAACACTAGCAGAGCTCCAAGCATCATGTGGCCATGCTGCTATGTAATTATAACATAGCTAGTGGTCAAGAAATTGGTTAAAGGGTGTTGTACACAGCTAGTTGACATCTTCAGCTTGCTTACCTTCTACTTCCAACAAATCTGCGGGAATGCGGCCTTGAGGCAAGAGTGGGAGAAAGAGCATGTTGTCCACTGTTTGGGAGGACATGTGGTGGGCATCCACTGCTGATCAGGGACCCTCTGTGCCGTGGAACTGCAACTGAGAACCACAGCCATATCCCCCAGGTCTGCTGTCTTATGTTGTCTTTTTACCTTTTATTGCTCTTGTTTAGAATTTAGCCAAGTAACAAAAGTTTTGGCAATTCTCTATGAATGCCATGGGGTCTGTGCAGGTCTGTCCACATACTGGCAGTGCTGGTGGGAATAACTACGGCTAATAGGCCTTGAATATAAAAGCAGCTGATAAACAGCGGGGCAGAGTATTTGTCTCTCAGATTATTCTCCCTATGATAAATTGCCCCTTTGGGAATCAAAGGGGTCATTTACTACCTCTTAATCCTCTTTCCTCTCCCATACCACTTTTGCTTGTTCTCCTATTGGTCTTTTATCCCATTTTGATAGAAATCGCACATAAATATGTCAAAACATTCCAAAGTATTAATACACTTTCCACACAAATTTTCTACACTTTTTCCTACAACTCTGCTAAAGATGTGCTTACTGTGCAGTGAGTCTGAGTCTCATAAACATTCACTTCTGACTCCATGTCTGGATTCTCTTGTTTTAGAAGCTTTCCATGCTATTTGATTGGGATTTATTCCTTCCATAGTTTCCTTATTCTTAGTCTACTCTCTCTGACATTTCATTATGGTAAACAAGAAAAGGCTGTCACTACTGTACAATGACTATTGTTTCAAGCACCCTTTATCTCTGGTTGATTTATATTTCTAAAAGTCTGGGCAGAGGAGAATGGTTGCAACAATGTGTGAGGAACAATGGCATCCTCTGTCTTACACAGAGAGGCCGGAACACAGTCAAGAGAGTTGGAGGTAAGCCACTCACTAGATTAGAGCTGCAAAGTCTACAGTAGGTTGAATAGGAGAGGTGGAGGGGAAGCTGTGAAGAAATCTTTTTCAAAACCTTTAATGCGTGGCAGTTTTTGTGGCTTTCTCTCTCCAGGAGCTGATATTGCTAATCCCTTTCTAAATGGTGTTTGAACACTGCCGTCCTCAGGGGTCCACCCATGTCTCAGCTCCACCTCCTTATTCCCTGTTCTTTGTTTATGCATCCTGGTCTAAATCCTTATGGGATTGATAAGGAAAATAACTGCCTTGGCATTTCACACTGCAGCACCAGAATGCTTGCTGAAGTTGATTAACAGTGGTCAAAGAATATTTTAGGTTGACTACTTGCCTGGCTCTGGAAGTAATGGAGAGGAAGTTTGCTTAAGAAGTGAAGGTATTCCTTTTCACTGCCTTGAGAAACTGGTCCAAGGAAGCTTTACAAAGAAAGACGTTGCAAAAAAAGTACAAAATACAGTGCTTGTCATAGCAGTGTTGTTAATTATTCCCAGATGAGTGAGGGCCCATCATTTTGGAGGAATGACTGGGGAAGATTGATCATAACCCATGGTTATATCTAGTTGTTGGAGATTATTGATTTGCAGGCTGATGTAACTATTCTGCTTCTGGAAGTGACCTTTTGTCCAAGGGGACAGAGGTTCTTTTTTGCTCAAGTTAGTGGAGCAGACCGCAGCTGAAGGTGTGGCTTAAAGGCTGTGGTCTCAAAATCTATCCTGACCTTTTCCTGTTGCTTTTTATTTACTAGTAGAAAAACCATCCTCAAAAGGATATAAACACTGATGCTGTGCTGATGTAATTCACCCTGAAATTTCAATGGGATGTGATGTTCCCCCTCTCTTTCTTATTATCTGTCCTATTGTGCACTCTAACTATATTTGAGAGATTATTAACCAAATAGACATTGTCCACCCTCCATAGAGAATAGTCACAAATACATAAATGGATTACCAGTTATTGGCTTTTTATTATCATCTTACTGCTCTTACAAGTTTTGTTTACAAAGTAGAAACATGCTAAGTATGTTAATACTAAGAAGATACAGAAGTGTGATGGAAATCAGACGAGTCAGATAATAAATATGTTTGCTTTGTGATAACCAGTGGGAGCATATTGTGTAGGCAAGAAGAGTGCTCTTCAAAACAGGATATGGGCATCTCCAGAGATTTACAAAAGGAGTGGTCAGATGATGGACCACTCTCTTTAGCTGGAAAGATGGTTAAAGTCATACATTCATTATAGTTTCCTTTTATTTTATAGTATCACTCAACCAAGTGAGAAGAGACCAAATAGCACAGTGTGCATTCATCTCACTGGCAAACGATATGGGATAAAGTCAGTCAATAAAGCTAATTTTACCTGGACAATCTGGTTAAAAGCATCATTAGCCAGTTGTTAGGACTACTCCTGCTCCAGTCAACAGACAACCACTAGATATATCACACTTGAACATTTCCAGAGTCTAGGAGTAGCTCTGGCCCTTCAAACCAAAGCTGCAGACCTCTTTCAAATGAACTAAAGCAGGCTGGCTTGTGCTGTTTGCAGATGTGTGCTCTGCAGGGATAGGCACCCTCGTTCAAACAAATGACAGTAACAATAGTGATGTTGGTAATAACAGTACCAACATATTGAAATGTGAAATAACTGGCCCCTAGGCAAAAAAGTTATGCTAGTCAGAGAAGTGTAATGGATGTGGGTTTGTTTGCCAGATACAGACATTGCTAACCATTTTTTAAATAGTCCTCACTGGAAGTAAGCTGCCATTTTTGTCTCATTAAGGCCTGTGTGAAATGGAGGCATTGATTATGGATAATAATATTATCAAGAGTTATAGTTATTAATAGTATTACCATGAAGCAGGCACTGGAACAAATTGCAACACAGTGTGGATGTCCCATCCCTGGAAGTGTTCAAGTTGGATGGGGCTTTACACAACCTGGTCTAGTGGAAAGTGTCCCTGCCCATGGCAGAGGGGTTGGAACTAGAAGATCTTATAGGGTCACACCCAAACCATTCTACGATTCTATGACTCTGTGATCCTATGATTCTGTGATTCTATGATTCTATGATAAGGAGTGTTTTAGAAGAGATATGGCAAAAGAGATATATCTTCAGGGGATGCCACTTTTTCAGCCAGAGGTTGGATGGGGAATAGAAGGCAGCGTGTCCGCCCCCTGAGGTCTCCCACATGCTCCTTTGGGATATCCTCTTCTGGGTCTTCTTTGAGGTGCAACTGAACAGTCCCTACTTAACAGTACTTTATTACCAGTAAATTGCTGAAGCTGTTTCCTTCAGGCTTGGCTTTAACTCCATAATCTGTTTAAAGAGTTGAAGGGGAGAGATGACACAGAAGTAGAGCAGCACTAAACTGGAGATGCTATCAGCAGCACCAAATAAAGTCATTGCCTGCACTTGCAGGCAGCACAACTGCATAGTTTCATTCTCAGGCTGGTCTAGGGGGTGGGGAGTCTCCTGCTTCCACCTTTCCTTTGCAGGCAAATCCTGGCCTCTTCACTTTCTGAAGTCTACCAAAGTACTCAGAAATGATCCAGCTGTGCGATAACATAATGAGAGCTGCTGCCCTGGCTGTCACAGCTCTTGTGGCTAAGGATACACGAGTGACATGCAGTCTGCTGGCATGCTGCCAGGCAGCTGGGGCTGCTACTAGTTTTGTCTTGAAGGCCAGAGGAAATTTTATATAAATATTCTCTTCAGGAGGGCAAATGCCAAGGCTTGGATTTAATAGAAGTATTATTCCCAGAGGGAAGTGTACATCATGTGGGGCTCTCACAATGAGATGCAGACTTCTGAAGATATTTCTTAATGACATTATTTATGTTTATTTTTCAGTTCTGTGGTAGCTCCCAGGAGCTTATGAACCAAGTGCCTCTTAACCTTGGGACTTTATAAACACAGGCTGAAAGGGTGATCTTGTTCCGGAAAGCTTTCTCTCTTTGGCAAGCTGACATTTGAGCTGATACTGTTTTACTTAAATCAAGCTAGGAAAATGAGTACCTGTTTTTCCAGCTGAGTGCTTACCTGTCTCTCTCTCTCTCTCTCTCTCTCTCTCTCTCTGTCCTTTGCTTGGCCATGTCTCTCATGTTTATGCACTGTGGCATTCCTTGTGTGGTTTCATCATTTCCATTTTCAAGTATGTGCTCTGATTCAGTCATGTGTAATAGTCACTTGGGATAGTGAAAATAATTTAAAAGAAGGAAAAAAATGCTCTTTTCCCCACAGTTTTCCTGACTTTATTTCATTATGTTAAGAGCTTTCTGATAGGTATAATGATGGTCTGTGAAGGAAGGTATAAAGCATTACTCTGAACCCTGCTCAGCACAGTCGCTGCCATAACTTGAAATGGGGGGAAAATGAGGAGCTTATACAGCATCCTGTTCTGACTGGACACAATCTGCTTTGTATGATGGGCCACTGGCAGGTTCCAGTCTGCTTTCCACATTGTTTATCACTCATTTTCCCTGCTGCACACACTAAAAGCTATGAACATTAAAGAGGTACCTTCTGCTTTGGTCAAAGTTACATCTAAGTGTAATTTAATATGCCTTAGGGAAATAAGAAGCCACACAATTCTGATGAAATTAGTTTCCTTTTCTATTTAAATTAGGTCCAAACTATTTTTTTTTTGTGGTGTCTGGAAGCACCATGGTCACTAATAGAGACAGTTCATAGAGAAAAAGTATTTAATTTATCTCAGTTTATTATGTATATAATTGCTATAGCCTAGTTTGGCTTGTTAAAGTTAACCTGGAATTAGTACTTTAGATGTTAGGCTCTAAGTTAGTGGTCTGAGACAGCTGTTCCATGTGTGTCTGAGCAGAGCTTGTGGCCCAGCTGATGATTTTAAAAGCAGAGCTGGGCTCGAGTATTAAAGGCAGGAACTGTTTCAGCCATTCTCAGAAACGCAGACCCTTCTGGTTGTGTAAGGGACTCCCAGCAGCAGGTCTGTGAGGACCACTGTAGTCTTGCCATGCACCTCTGTGCATCCCTGCCCTCCTGACTGGTGCTTCTCTACCCTCTTAGTGGCTTAGCTTGGAAACCTGAACAGGCTAAAAAATAACCCACAAATAAAATTAAATAGCCTGCAGTTGGTTAAGATCCCTGAGCAGATGGCAACAGACGGCGTGGCCTCATGATGAGGAAACTGCAAAAGAAAGGCAGTGACAGAGCGAGGGATTACATCAGGGCAGACTTGGATCAGCCACAAGTGCAGAACAGCACCCTTAGAGACCCAGGGATGAGAAATATGGGGAAGAAAGACAATATTGCACCCACCACGAGTTGGAAATGTGAATCACGATTTAACTACCTGTGGAATGGGAATTCACCTGAGTGTTGGCCACACTGATCAGTAATACTTATGATGCATTCAGCTCTTCACAAATCTCATGGGATATTAAAAAAGGGTGATCAAGAAGGAAATACAAGAAAACCATAAAACACCGTGAGAGGTATACCGAAGAGAACAATTATGTACCTACTAGTTACGTTAGGCTCTAAGAGGCACCCACTGAAATGATCGATGAATTAAAAAAAAATGGAAGGAAATACTTTTTCTCAATTTACAGAGCTAAGCTGGTTGGTGAGGGGCCATGGAACTCAGATGTCCAGAGTCACAGTGTTGCTCCATACACTAAAACACACTGCTCAAGCCCAGAGGACACTCACCAGCAAAAATCATAAGAAAAGTCTTTATTTATCATAACATACTTTGGCTTGGAGAGTCCAAACCTTGCTTAAAGCACAACCAACAGTTATGTTGTTATGTTGTTACATGATCAAGTATAATCAAAGTGTCCGCATTGTATTGGTCTAGATGTGTATGGACTACTTTTGATCTCACCTTTCCTAACTTTTGAGTACTTTTTGCAGTGCACTAGAGTATTTCCTGGTGATAGACTTGGAGAGGCAGTTGGGTAGTTTGCTGTGTAAGAGTTGCAACTTGCCCTAGCAATTATAAACCCCACCTGCAATTATTTTTAGGCATAAAAGAGTAAGCTAGCTTTAAAAAGGCATGTCTTTAGAGCTGTATGAATCTAGCAAAATTGCAACATTGCCATGAAGAAATGTGCTGAGGCATGTGAGCCTTCAGCAGATTTAGTCTGCTGACAAGCTGGATCTCGAGTGGCACCATCTTGGTGAACCAATTAAATAACGGGCGCTAGTTTCCTAAGGCTATGACCCAAGGGAATTTTACATTGTTCAGCTGAAAGTTGGAATTAGTGAGTCAAAGTCTTCCCTCAATTAGACTAGATAAATAGTGACCTCAGCTTTGTTACCCCAGATTTCCATTCAATAAGCACAGGGTCTTACACTGCAAATGTACAGCAAAAGTAGAAGGCATTAAATTTCCATCCAGTTTTGGAATTGAATCTTTCTCTGAAATGAAAAAAATTTCCCTGAAATGAAGTAGCTACATTTGTTTTCAGTATATGATAAGAAAAAAGTTTGGCTTAATTGGGAATAAAAAGGAAAAATTATGGGAGAGAATAGTCTGCATGAAGGAACTGACTGAAATGGTGGGTGATGTCTTCACAGTCATATGACAGGCAGCCCACATTTATCTGGGAGCTCTGGGAGCTCCAGAGCACTTTGCCTCAGCTGTCTGTGTGTGCACTGGGACTCTGAGATCTTCGCAAGGCAGCCTACTATAGCATGAAAAAAGGATGGCTTGGGGAAGGACTGAAACGAGCACATCCAATCAATACAGAACAAATAAATGGGATCAAACTAAAGAAACCATGAAGCAGAAGAGAGGTGGGTCAACAGAAATTAACTGTAGAAAACAATCTTGCGTATACAATATATAAGCTGTGCAAAGCAGTTCAGTAACAAAGTGTAAACAGTGAAATGAAACTTTACAGCTTCATACAGGGCAAAATAAAACAATGTTGTCTTAATGGCAAAACTATCACGGTTGTAGTTCATGTCTAGGAAGGGGATTCTCTGGTGGGCGCCCACTGAAAAGCTGTGATCAGGAAGCAGAAATTGTGATTCGTAGTATCTGGGGGAACTTATGGACTACATCGAGATCACCTATGAATTGATAAGATTCAAGAGTAAATCACATGAAGGAAAGATGCTTCCCCATGAGGACTCACAAAGCAATGAGGAGTGCAGGCAAGGAAGGGTTTCCCAGCAAAAGCAATGCAGGAGTATTTTCCTGCCAGTGTTACTCCATTCGTGTTGGCTATATGTAGTCTACTATCTCTTTGCAATGTGCTAGACTTTGTTGGGCTAGGTGGCCAAGACACTGCTTTCTCTCGATGAATTTGCCTACTGCAGCCTTCAGGGGAGCGGCATCCTATGGGACACAGCAGCCAAGAAGGGAGCAAATAAGATGAAGAATAGAGCCTGCAGACCCATGAGGAGGTCAGAGTCCCATTGATTAACAATCCAGTGAGGCAACGACAAAGGCAGGAACCCTGGTAAAACACAGGTCATGTGAGATGGCAGGAGACCGGGAACTTTGGTGACAAGATCGGTAACACAGTGATGTCTGCTAGTCGGAAATTTGTGAAAGGTCCAGAATGTGCAGAACTTCAAGTCAGCTGCTGATGGAGAAGAGCCACAAGCAAGGTAGATGGGTAACCAAAAGGGACAGCCAGACCCTGCCCTGCAGAAGGAAAGCAGCATGAAGACAAAACAACAAAACGTGAAGTGGTTTTAATGGGCATCCCAGGGCTTTGAGGTGCATCTTTCTGCAGTGGGAGTTCACTAAAAGACATGTCCTCAGAGAGAGTTACATACCAGGAAAATCCTGCCACAGTGAGACAGAAAATTCTTAAGTAGTATACAGAAAATAAGACTTCGAGAAAGTCCTCCAGAGGCTAGAGAAGGAGGAATTTGGATGCAGCAGCACAGTGCTTGTTTTTGGACATCAATTCACAGGCTACAAGAATAAAATGTCTGTAGGGAGTTACTGAGCCACTCAGGTTTTGCTGCCTGGAAACCTTTGCATTGATGCCCAGCATCCAGCAGGTCAAACAGCAGCACCCCGTCACTGAAGCTGATGCTGGTTTTGAAGCTGGTGCTGACCTGATCAGTGACCTTCTGTATTCCTGCTTTTGCCACAGTTAGAATAAAAAGTGTCTAATCATTCTAAATTATTCAGCCAGAACTTTTGGGGTTTACCCTGTGCTAGAAAAAACCCCCAACCATTGACCAACCAATCAACCAAAAAAACTAGAAACGAAACAAAAAAACAACAGAAAGTGTTTGTTATCATTTTACAGTGGGCTTCATTCTCTTTGACACCAGCAGTGAAAGGACTGCCCCTGTGCTGGCGCACCTCAGAGCAGGGCTCCGCAAGCTGCCCAGGAGTGCCAGAGCTTGGTGATCTCCCCCTCCCAGGGAAGCGGCTTCGTTCGCGTTCCCAGGGCACCGCTCCTGTGTTGTAGGTCTTGGAGCGCGGAGCCGCAGCGCCACCTCTCGGCACACGCCGGGTCATGGTTTCATCTGGCACAGAGTCGATTTTCTCTTCCCGGTGGGTGGTAGCGTGCTGTCTTTTGGATTCAGTACGAGAATAATACTGATAACACAGTGATGTTTTAGTTGTTGCTAAGTAGCGCTTGCCCCAGGTCAAGGACCTTTGAGTTTCCCATGCTCTGGCAACCAGCAGGTGCACAAGAAGCTGGGAGGGAGGATGACTGGGATAGATAACTGGCCACAGGGACATTCCCCAACGAAGAACATAATGTCGGGTATATAAATGAGAGTAGCTGGCCAGGAGGGAATAATTGCTATGTGGGGACAGGTTGGGCATCACAGGTGGTGAACAACTGTATTGTGCATAATTTCTCTCTCTTGTGTTCTAGTCATCTCTCTCTTTCATCATTATCATCATTGTTGTTGTTGTTATTACTGCTATTACTAATTTATTTATTTATTTTTCTTTCAATTATTAAACCATTCTTATCTCAGTGCATGGGCTTTGCTTTTTTTTCGATTCTTGTCCCCACCAGGGAAAGGGGTGGAGGGTGAGTGAGCAGCTGCGTGGTACTTAGCTGCTGTCTGGGGTTAAACCACGACATCATACTATAAACATTTTTTCCCTTGAAATGCTGTTGCTGCTGAGGTCTTGACAGCACACCTCTTTGGAGGAAATGTATTTTGGTTTCTGTGATAGAGCTCACAGAAATACCATGTGAATTTGGTTTGTAGATTAAGAGGCTGTGTGACAAATTTCTCCAAGACCTACCCTTTTTGATTGCTGAATTTCATCCACCTGTGGCAGTTCCCTGCTATCCCTGGGTTTGGACACAGTTGTTTTTCTGTCTTTGAGGTCCAGTGAGATCCTACTAAGATAGAAGAAGTTTGTCACCCATAAGGTAGTGATTTCATAATCCTAATGTTCCAGAGTGTTTCATGAATTATGTTAATGTGCAGGACGCAGAATTTTTTTCAAAAAAATCCTGCTTTGAGTAATTGCCCCACTTCATAATTTATAGACATAGAGGTCAGTCCACTTGGGAAAGATCTTCTGGGCACTATCTCATTCCCCGCTCAGACACATTCATTCCAGCCTTGCTTGTCACTGAAATAGGCCTTGTGTGGTTACAGGTCTGGTCTCCTGCAGCGGCAGGCAACCGTGACAATGTAATTGCTTTCCTTTGCCCATGTGGTCAGGGAAGTCTGGAAAATCAGTGGTTGGGTAAATGACCCAGAGAAAGCAATATTTCAGAAAGCCTGAATAGACCAATGAGCTGGGAAATTTTTTTGCCCAGAGTTGTTAGTTTTGATTTATTTGCCTCTACTGGACATACTGACCACTATTGAATGGTTTCCTCGAATAATTTCAACAGTGCTGGATAGCTGTTGAGCAAAAGACACACACATCCTCTCCCAGCTCGTTATAGAAATACATGCTTTGAAGTCTCACCCATCCTCAGGACTTGCTCTTCATTGTTCAGATTTTCCCACACCGGATGACAGGGACAGCATCATTTGTATGCTCTAAATTACTGTAAATTGCCACATCGTCTCCTGTTTTTCATTTATAATGTATCCAAAGTGAAAGAGCACTGAGTACTAGAACCGGGCACTGATTTCTCTCATCACTGGCTCTTTCTGGGAAGCACAGTTTGGATCTCTTGAGCCTCTGGTTTGATTGCCGCCTGCAGGCATGTGTGTTACAATGCCTTGTGCAGGATGCTTTGACATCTGTACAGGCTGAGAATTCAAACCCAAAATCTTTCATGATAAAACCTTTTATCCTTTCTGGATAAAACCTTCCAAAAAGGAGGTATTTAATATGAAATAAGTTTGGATGATAACTCTGCATGGAATAACTCAGACTTTGAACTAGATTTGCAGACGTTTGACTTTCTGCAAGACTCTTGGTGGGACTTGAGCCAGCCTTTACATTTTTCCGACTGCAAGTTTTAGTGGCTAATATCTTTTTAATGTCACTTTTATGTGTGCTATAAAGGCCTTGGCATAGACTACTCTTACTGAAACCAAATAAAAATAAAAGTCCAAGTGCTACATGGAGTTCAGATTCTCAATGCTGCACAGAAATGTCGATAATTGCTGCTTTTTTCCCCTGAAACTGCCCAAGCAAAATCACTTTCTGTGTCATTGGTGTTTCTAGAAACTCAGATCGCAACACCTGAAAATTATTTGAATGCAATAGCTATACCCACTTCTATAAAAAGTATATGTATGTGTATGTATACCACACACACACACACACACACACACACACACACAAGTACTTACCAGTCAGGAGGAGGGGACAGGTGATATACTCCTCTGAGAATAGATTTTCTGATGATTCGAATCTCACCATGTCAGTATTTTGAATCCGTAAAAGCCAGCCTCAGTATAATTTCCACCCACTGCATTTTCTAATCCTTAGGCTTGATCCACATCTCAGAGCTTGACTAGTAGAAATATTGTGATTAGAGTCTAATTGCTCAAATAAACACAAAATGTGTAGATAGGTGAAAGCCCAAGCCTTGATATCATTGTACCAAGGTGTAGGTGATACACACCAAACATTTTATTAACAGGGATGAATTAATTATCATATGAGGTTTTTGTGTGCAGGAACATGACTGTATTCTGGACAGTTTCACCTCTAAGCTCACCTGCTCCCAGGTTTGTAGCCAGCACATATGTAGGGATCCTATATACTTCAACATCTTTTGTAGCTAAACCTCTGTGATTTTTTTCTTCCTGGTTGAATACCACAATATCATTTTAAAGTACGTTTATCAAGATAACACATAACTGTGTCTGAGCTCTGTCTGTCTATGTGTGTTGCAGTCCTGCTGGGAGGGTGTGCAAGGGAAAAACAGACCACTTTTTTAGTTAGATAAACATCAGCAATGGTCAAAAGGGTGCATTCAGGTTCAGTAGAGTGTGCAAATAGGAAACCAAATATTGTGCCAGAAACTGACCACACTTTTTGCTGCTTATGTTAGATAAATGGCCCTAGTAGTTGGTTAGTGTGTTAGGCTATCCCAGGCTGTGTTCTGCGGGGTGGAGGGAGTGCTTGCACATCTACTGCCATCTCCTTTCCGTGCTGATTGTGGGAAGTTGGACAGGAGCCTGGTCTTCTTTGCAGCCAGAGTTTCCAAAAGTTAGCATGTTGGTGAGGAGATTTCGATGAGGTTTCTGTTCAGTGACTGGACTTTGTGTTTTATTTGTTGGAGCATGCTACTCTTTGAGAGCCTCACTTGGGGTTCTGCTGCGTGCTGGAGGTGGTCATTGATAAGGAGGATTTAAAAATGGGTAAATGATGAAAAACCATTTAAAATACTGTAACTTATTCTTAGTGTACCTTCTGCCACTGCAGGCATCAGTGCATACAGGCCAAACAAGGCAAGTGATGAAGCGTTTGGATTTTACTGATGTGCACATACTACAACTCAGGTTGCTCAGTTGAGATTTCTGTGCTTGTGAGTTATGTAGACCTTTGGACCAATTATTTCCTAAAGCTTTGACACTTCACAGTGATATTGCTAAGCCCAAAATGACCATCAACAACAAGACTGAATAAAGAGAAAGACTGGTTTAGGTAAATAGGGAAGTAATAGATCCAGAGAAATTAAACAGATGAAGGGATAAGGTGGGTGGACTTTGGTAGAGGTGGGGGGACTTGGCAGGAGCAATGTTTGTTTTGACATATAAAAAGTAAAATGGAGCTAGAAAGCTTTAGCAAATGGTTGATGTTATTGATTTAATTCACTGTGACAAGCAGATCCATGTATTCATGTAGGAGTTTTATTAAATGAAAAAAAAAAAAAAAGCCCTGGAGTATAAATGCTATGCTTTTGGTAATGAGATGCTCTATCATATGACTGATTTAGACAAACAAATTACAGTTCTTTTAATGCCAGTTTTATAATGTCAATTAACTGGTTACATTGAAGACTTCTAAACTGTGACTGCTTGGCTGAGGTGACATTCAAAGTCTATAAAGCTGCTAATCTGAGTCATGGCTTGAAGTTCCCATCAGTCATCCACATCATCCAGGCTTCTTCAGTTCATTTGCCTTAGACCCACACACATCGTATGGCACGCTCATTTCTATGCAATGGGGCAGATGTATTAAGGTTGCTGCAGGAAAAGGAGCTTAAATCATATCGCATTTACAGATCTTCCTTCTTTGCTCAGAATGAGTCCTTCCCATTAGGATTTGGCTTTGGGTCTGAGTCAGTTCCTCAAGCATTTCCCAGGGAAGCACTGCGATGTGAAGCAGGGACAGAAGTGTCAGCTGAGCCTTTACTAACAGAAGGTGACCACCTTCACATATAGTTATCCCTGCTCAAAGGACATGCTGTATAGAAAGTAAATTTTCTGTCTAGTTAAGTCTTTTCCAGACTTAATCTTGCAGGAGTACAGCAGAAGACAGATGTCAAGACAGAAGGAGTTTGCCTCCTACACAGCCAACCTACAATACTACTCTTTCAGTTAGGGATGCCGTCAGGGGCAGGTAGAGCTGAGAAGTTGCTAACTAGTTACTTTAATGCTCAGTGCTGAGGACAGACATTCTTGCAAGTCCCATGGAAGACAAAAGAATCTGCACAGGGTGAATGGGGGTTACAGCGGCTGTGCTGTGTATTAAGCCACTGATCTTGTGTTGTGTGCACACTGCATCACAGATGGAATGAAGACAGTAATGCAACTCTACCATGTGGGTATGCCCGCAGTAGGTAGGAAACACCAAGAGAATGGAGATGTTCCAGTTCACCAATTTTCACCAGTTTAGAGGTTTCTGATCTGCCTTTTGGCACTCTCAGAGATTTAACTGGTTCAGCAAGCAGGATGTCATCTGAGTTCAGAGAATCTAATAAAAAAAGTTTTACCTGTCAAGGTCTTTTTTTTCCAAAAGGCTGCTCTGAACTAATACACTAGAAATAACAGCTTTGAACAAGACTAGCTGGAGCAAGGGTTGTTTTGATAGTTATGAATTCATGAACTTCTCCCTCAGCAACACTGTGACTGGAAGCTGAAATATCCTCAGTGACTGGAACACTAAATCTCAGAAATGGGGGGGAGGGAGGGAGTCACAGAGGGGAGGGAGCAGATGAAAGGCCATGAGTTACAGTAGGGAGTGCACAGTGCCAGCAGGATTAAATTTCCCTAGACCCGCTGTAGCCACTTTCCATGATCCTATGGGATCCTTTGTGGATCACATAGCAGAGCACAGCTGTTATTTTTTTATTGTGGCCAAGCAAGCCCTAACTGACTCTCCCTAGCAGAATGGGTCACCACACTTTTTCAGCTTTTTCTCCCTTCTGCTCATGTGTGTCTCAGGCTGAGAACACCACTGAGTAAAAGCATGAAAAGTCATCAGTATGAAAAAGTCATCAGAAGAGAGGTATGATTATTTTCTAAGCATGGTAAGTGGAGGATGAAATAGTCTTAAAATACCAAGTCTTGACTAGATCTCCCTTGTGAATTACCTTATTTCTAAAAATTTATTACTCAGGAAACTGGACCATTTCTAACTAAGAAGGACTTCAAAGAGAACTCCATATGATAAACACATAACAGGTTGTCAAAATCTC
Source organism: Empidonax traillii (assembly GCF_003031625.1). Classification (NCBI taxonomy): domain Eukaryota; kingdom Metazoa; phylum Chordata; class Aves; order Passeriformes; family Tyrannidae; genus Empidonax; species Empidonax traillii. The sequence goes on from NW_020955447.1 coordinate 835,528, forward strand.
AGCAGCAGAGAAGGCAGATAACAGGCTGGATGACTTGTTTCTCCAAGGTTGCTGGTTCCAATCCAGATGTTGGCATAGCTGAATCTCCCAAATGTAGACCAGCACTTATTCCTGAGGACTTTTCATTTGCGTCTATTCAATTATATGAGGGTTTTGCTCCAATCTCTTGGTAACCTCCTAGATATGGAATAGAGGCTTTTTCTGTGGTTGAATTAGCAGAGAAAATAGCAGCTGGGGCAATAAGTGACTTTCAACCATTGTATATTTCTCATGAGTCAGCACAGCAGCTGAGACAGAATTTGCCAGTACTGTTTCAAAGTGCTTTGGAAAGAGATGTGCTTATTTATTTGAAACCTTCTACAAGTCCCAAAGAAATAAAAAGGGAGGAAAGATAGAGGGGTAGCTGGTGCTTATAGCAAAGAGGTCATTCTGATGTAACAAAGATTTGGGTAGAGTTGATTCTTCAGACTGACATGACCAAAGGAAGGATGTGCATGCAACTGATGGACCTCTCTCTCACTGAATTATCTCCTATGAGTTAATCCTGAGAGTTCTTGACAATGTCACCATTTTCACTGTTTCTCAGACAAAAAAGAAAAATGTGATAAAAAGCATAAAACTATTCAAAGTATAGAAGAGCATTTCATGCTAGCAGGAGATCAGTCTACCTTTTCCTTTCTCAAGAAGTTCTCTGGAAGACATACAGCAGCTTTTAAATGCAGCACTTTTATATTGGCATTTTCAAGCATTTGTATGCCAATGGTTCTTTAACCTTTTTTTTTTTTTTTTTTTTCCCCTGGTTAAACTAATGATATTGCTGGTTATATATTTAATTGACCCTTCAGGGCATTAAACTGTCTGAACATTTAGGAAAAGCAGCCAAGTCTGACACTGTGTCATAAAATAAGGGAGCTTGCCAGAGCCTGGACATAGAAGCCTTGTGCATGGGAGCTTGACCAAAGGACAAGCAGAAATCTGATAGCTGAAGAAATACCCTGTAGTTAACGGGCATGTAAACCAAGGAACCACTGTGAGATTAAGTATCAGGTACTATTACACTCTGGTGCACTAGGACATCTTTTTGGCTCAAAGACCTATTTATACTAGAGCCCTTTACCGGACCTGAGCTAAACGTGTAAATGCAGACCCTCTCTATGCATAAGGAGGCCTTTATTTTCTAGTAGTGAAACAGAGGTTCAGCTGTGACCCTTGCTAGCCCTGGCTCCCACCTCTTCCCAGGGCTCTCCTCAAGCAACTATGTGACTGTTTGAAGTTCGGCAGACCAGCAACAAGGGGAAGTTGTATTTGGTTCCACTGAGTCTTAATGAGACCTTTATTATAGTTTGTCACTGCCTCTACTGATGCTGGAGCTCAGGGAGTTTTTTTTAACAGATCAAGACACACTTTAAACTCTTACCCCAAGGCAAATTGACCACTTTGTCTGATCACAGCCTTGGCACTGATCTAAAGGTCCATCTGTGAGATCGCACAGACAGCTCTAGTAAAAGCCCCACTGACCTCGATATATGCTTCAAATGTTATGTACTTAGTACCAGTCAATAGCTTCTCAGGGACTACTATTTTCTTAGGGCTGTGTGTTTGTGTGTGTTTTTATCACCATAAGGGCAATATGTATTGTTTGAAACAGCTAAGTAGTTTTTAGCAAGGCACTGGAAAGGTGAAGTAGTAATACTAGTTGCAGAGTGGCCCTCCTTGTTAGCCAAAGTGCTATTGGAAGGATCTTGGCATTTTACACCATACAACTGCTGTGTTTGGAATAGGAGGGCTTAGAAACCTTAAGGGGCTATGTCTCCAGTAAAGCTGTACAAATAAGTGATTTGCAGTTTACTATCTGTGCTAAAAAAAAAAAAAATCCAAACCAAGAAAACAAATAATTTAAATTGACTTGGCTTTAAAAAATTTTGAAAGCAAACAAATATTTTTGTATAGTTTTCAAGATTGTTTTTATCTTTATCAAGCAAGAAAGCATTTTAGATACATTTTCTTATAAGCTGGTTTAAAATAAAAAGCAAAATAATGGTTTGAAAAGTCAGTTCACAATTACAGGAGCTAAGACTATTGCGTATTTGTAGTTGTGTAAAAATAAATGCAATAGCATGTGTTTGTATATCACTTCTCATCTTCCAGTGGATGAATCAGTATTTTCTAGAATCTTGTTTAATAACATTAACAAATGTTCTGGCCATGGTTCATTGACTGGGGAGAAATGCTTTTTGTTTTCCATTTTAAATTCTTTTTCACTCAAATGTGTTTAAAAGTCCTTAGTACACTGAGATTACATGTTTTCACAGAGCTAGGCACATCACTAGTTTTTGTATAGTCCACCAACTTCCATATTCTATATCTTGTGGTGCTTAACTAAGGTTTTAAGTCACACATGGAAAACATAGCATGTAGGAGCCTATATTTTGAATCAAATTAAGTCTCCAAGTCATTCAGAAGCTTTCATTTTTTTCCAAAACATCTGATTACAGAAGGAAAAATAAAATTGTAAAATACTCTTTGCACATCAAAAACTGAAATAATGAAATGAAACTTCAAATCATATGAAAAACAAACAAAAAAACCCTATTCATGGAGTCACTGTGAGTTAGCAAGATAGTAGGGCATAGCTCTGACACACATCTACTGTGTATTTTAATATATTTTCTTGATGCTTCAATTCTGTTTTCAACTATAATTTCCTACATTTGTAAAATGCTTTGAGCTTTAGCTGTAAGCATATAATATAGGACTATAATATCTTGTCATTCCCACCAGCGTTACTGTGAGGGACAGAAACTTTCGCTGTTTCAGAACCTAAACATCCTGTATCACTTACCTTCACTGAGCATGGAAATCGCTTCTTCCTCCTGGAAAGAATTTGCTGTGAGGACAGCTAAATGCTAGCTGAAACTTGTTCGTTACAGGCATACCACACATTTTAACTTTCTGTAGATGTTGGCATTGAGCTGCCCCTCAGAGTAGAATGCATCCACCTATGTATATAAAAAAAATGGGGCAGCTGCATTCTATTCTTAGACTGAGTTCTGAGTTTTAAAAACTGCTGTAGCATTTTAAAATTGTAAATGAAAACAAATCACAATCCAAGCTGCTCCTTCTTGTAGTTCAATCTCCAGCTTGTTGCTGCAGCTTTTTTTTTTTTTTTTTCATGAGAGGACTCCCATTACAGTAGGACATCTGTCCAGCTAGGGAGCCTGGTGCCCTTAACAGCCTGAAATGTTTTGGGGTTTGGACCTTTACAGATGGGGTAGATTAAAAATGGATTGTGAATTAAAAACAGTTGCTGTGTTGTCCTGTGATCTCAGTGACTCTTGGCTGGGATCTTACATGCCCAGGAAGGGGCACCACTATCACTGTCATTTGGTGGAATCATATTTTGTTAGTTCCAAGAAGCCTGATTTCAAACTCTAAACAGCACATAAAAAAAGTGAGTAAATCAATATAAAATACTCACACCTAATTTTTATTTTAAAGCAAACTATTTCTTCTATTTGTCTGAGGTCTAAGCAGTGCTGCGTATCTGTACACAAGGTACAACAGCACAGCAGTTTTTGTCATCAGGAAGCAATTTCCCCTCTAGCCATGAGGGCAAGGTCCCTCACCCCTCCTGGGGCGATGAGCAGTCACTGAAGGAGAGTGATTTTTTCTTTCTTTACCAAACAGACCTAACGAATACTGTATAGCTATAAAATTGCAATATAAAAATATAGTTAAAATATATAAAAATTATATATATATACATATCAGCTAGAATTTCAGCTGTATTGCTTGGTGGCCACTATTATGTGAGGCTATAGTGGGATAGGTCTTCAAAGGTGTATAACTGTTGGAAGATGTGGAATTTGTATGAGCTTGTAGGTAGATTAGGTTCTTAACTTTCATTGCCTGCTTCAGGAGATTTTGAAAGTCTTGATGGGCACCTCTTGCAGCTTTCAACCAGCTAAATAACTTTGAAAACCTTCTCCCTTATGACTGGAAGAGGCTGAGAGTACATGGAAGACTAGCAGTGAACTGTAGCCTTCAACTTTTTCTCCTATAGAGTGGTCAGCAAAATGGGGTGGGCAGACTGCTGTCAAGAGAGGAACAGGGTTTTGTGCACTCTCCCCACCATGCAGGCTGAGAATTCCATCTAACCTCTCTTGTATCAGCCCCTTTGTGAGGCAAATCTGACATGAGAAATCAGAACTGATGAGAATACCAGCTTATTAGTTTTACCCTGAAAGCCTGCTGCTAAGGGATTGATGTTCTGTCCTGTCCCATGGGTTCTCCTCTCCTGCTTGTCAGGATGTTTGTAGTTTTTCCTGTGGAACAGCTGGCTTTTCAGCATGACTGAGAACAACAGAATTAGGCCTTACATTTTCCCTCGGTCCTATTTCAAGCTAAACTAAGAGCCTTCTTCCTAATGAGGGTGGTAAGGACTTCAGTTCAGCCTGTAATTAGGTCTGCTGTAGATCGGAGGGTGCCGGAGCAGATGGTTTTGTTCCCCCACACTGGCTGATAGAAGAAGGTGGTTCAGGGTGTTGCACTTATACAATATGGGGGAAACTGCTTTGCTACGGCAATCTCAAGGAAACGCGGCAAACTCCTCAACTTATTTCCCTCCATGTTTGCATGATTTTCCTGGTAATGTCTGTTTTATTATTCCAAGTATAGGGGTGTTCCACTGAGTTGCAGACTGTGAATTGAAAGTCTCTTAGGTTATCAGAAACTTGGAGGAGTTAGGTTGGATAATGGGAACAGGAAAAAGACATTTGCTTCTCAGTGCAGAGTGGTGTCATGGCTCATCCTGATGGTGTCTGGGTCCTCTGATGTAGCAGGACTTGCTGCAGCTGCTTTGAGGGAACATCTCTTCTCGAGGCATGTGCTGCTGCTCAAGTATGACACCCATTTCCTGCTCTGGGGCACACACGGTGGTCATCTGCACTGGCACACAGGTGACGCAGCAGGGCAGGCACTGATGCTGCTCCGCAAAGCAGAGGAGAGCTGCCCCGCAGGGAGGCAACAAGAGGGGAAGGGACTAACTCAGGGTCTCGCACTCAGAGCTGACATAACAGACATGGATTTCCCTACGGAAAGATATCAAGATCTCTGCAGCTTGGAGATGGTATTAGGATACTTTCTCACTAGGCTTGCCAGTCACAGCTCGTAAATGAGGACGGCAACGCATGAGGGCGACAGGTCCATTTCCCTTTTGCAGCACAGCTCCTGGCAAGGGAACCTCTAAAGTCCTGGCTGAAACAGGATTTTGTTAAGCAATCAGAAAGTCTCAGCAGTAGGTTTATGGGTATTTTCAACAGTAACTAATGAGCACATAGGTGGCTCAGCTGAACTTTGATGCCCCAGCTAAAAATCTGATTGAAGGCTAAAATAGCCATTAAGTTATTCTTTTATTTCTGTTCATGGTGAGACAACAAATAGATCTGGAGTTCTTCCAGTCTATTTCTGATTCAGAATTATTCATTGGATTTCTTCAAGTAATCGACTTTGCAAACCTTTGCATGTTCACAATAACACAGTTGCATATCACAATTCATGCTGTGATAGTTAATAGATATAAAGGTCTGATCCTACTGAGTATGAAATCCTGGCATTAGTGAAAGCAAACAGGAGTTTTAACATTAAATTGAGACTAGGATTGAATCCTGATACAGTCCTACCAGAGACTTCTTTACAGTTTCTTATTCATAGCGGAGATGAAGTTTAAATGCATATGTTGACTGGGTAATACTTGCAGCCAGATCAGTCTGAAAGAGAAGTCAAACATCTGCACCACATCAGTTGATTAGTGAATTTTAAGAACTCACACATGAATCAGTAAATTAGAAGATTAAACCTCCCTTCCTGCTAAAAGGTCACTTCAAGCATTCCCCCTGAACTGCACGTTGCTGACAAGGTTTGGCAGATGGTGAATTGTTTTGTTTTTCATGAATATTTTTCAATGGCTGATTGACAGTTGACAGGCACTTCTTCTTTAGACAATAATAAACTGATTTTCCCCATCATTGTATATATGAAGGGATTGCTCTGCTCATTTCCAAATATGACGTGAGTTTGTATGGTTGTATGGGAAGCTCACCATCAAACACACTTACTCATGAGACTTTGCAGGGCTGGGGCACCGTGCCCTGCATCCCAGGACTTGGGACTACTGGAAGCCACCGCAGCAGGAATAGCCAGCAAGGAAAATGCAGGTAGCTGTTGGCAGTTTTCCTATTTACATAGGCCGGGACTGATGTTATTGGGCTTCGCACCAGGAGATGGCAGGGTAATGCTGTCCTTGCAGCCTTTTCCCGTTACTGATTCCGTGCCTTTCTAGGACGGGATTTTGAAGCTCTCCCATGAGCTACTCTATTTAGTTTAAAAAATATCCAACCTGTGATGTGCATTTATGGAATACATACTGTCTGTGGTCAGCAGTATAATTAAAGAACTATCACTCTTGAGACTGACCTGAGTTAAATGCATCAGATTCAGACAACCACAAGCTTTGTGAGAGTGCAGATGAAGGACAGAAATTTCAATTCAGGCTATTTATCCAGACACTTCTGTTTCACTAGCTGTTTTTCAGACACCTAGAAAACTGTGCAATAAGTATGGCCAACCCAACTTTTATCCTGACCTTTTATGCTGCTGCCTCCCTTCCTGTCAGTTCTCTTTTATTAAGGATACTCTGAAAGTGAATTTGATTTTGATGCTGGGGTTTTTTTCTTCCTTTTTTCTTTCCTTTTTTCTTTTTTTCTTTTTTTTTTTTTTCTGTTATGGTCATCTTCAGCACAGTTTCTGTTTTTCAAGCTCTGAAAGCTAGAGGAATGATTGTTTCATGCATAGTGTATGGGGGGAATCCTTACCTTGTGCTAATCACTAAGCTCATCTTCTCAGTTCAGCAGTCACAAAATCTTGTAGATAAACAAAATTTTGCTGCCTGTTGCCATTAAGGGAAGAGCTTATTTTGGCTTGGGGTAAAAGGCAAAACAAGGTAATTTTGACTGATCTCTCAGTCAACATAATAGCTTTTCCCTGCTAAATTTTATAGCCACAGATTAAGTGTGAATTTTGTGGTAGGGAGTTTTTGGACTTGTTTTATGTAATGGCTGAGGTCATGCAAGCTGTCTGGAAAGCTGCATTTTTGCTATTCTGTTGTGTATGCATATAACAGAATATGCTTGCAATAAAACTGGAATTGTATTTTGCAGATCATTAATCGTAGTAAGAGCAATGGTAGTGATTAATTGATTAGACAGGAAGCATGTACTTGATCCATGACAGCCACTGGAAAAGCAGTCTGACTTTTTAGTCAAGGCAACTTGTTGCTTTAAGCCTGGGAGACCACAGGCTCTGCCACCTCTCTGGACAGTGCCCAGGACAGCACAAATGCCCTCAGAGCCCATCCATCTTTCAGTGCTAACTCATTTCTCGCTGCCTCCAGCTGTGTCTATGGGTTGTTTCAGTGTGAGAAGACTCCAGTTCACCAGCTAACTCATCTCACTGCCAACCCTGATGGCCTGGGGCTAGAGGTGTTTTCATTGGCTGCCTGCACTGTTTCAGGCAGCCCATGAGGAAAGGTCAGTGGCATCTACACTGTCCCAAATGTGCCTGGGCACTGCTTGGAGAGAACCAAACCCACACCAGAAACCAGGCTGACTCTGTCATGTTACAGAGGGCCATGGCCAGCTCATGAAGCCATGCTCGGGGAGTGCTGTGCACCGCAATGGGGGGAAGTGCCACGTGCCTGTGGCTGATGGACATGGCAAGTTTGCAGGATCTGCTGGGTGACTAGCTGAGGAGTGGGGGAGATTTGGCTAGAGGCTACTGTCTCCCCATTGTACCTGTCCTGTTTGGAAGGGGACAGAATCAAACCAAACCAGTTGCTGCTGAATGCGGGAGACGCCAGCGAGGCTTGTGCCAGACATGACCCCTTTCTAAACCCACAGGTAGCAGGACAGCTGGCTCACCACCCACTGACCAATGCCCAGCCTGCCCCTGAGGAGTGATCAGCCCCTCATGTTCAACTCCCTCCAGTTTATATACTGGGCATGACATTCTTTGGTAAGGAACATCCTTTTGGTCAGTTTGGATCAGCTGTCCTGGCTGTGCTACCTCCCAGCTTTTTGGGTACTGCTTGTAGGCAGAGCATGGGAAACTGAAAAGTTTTTGACTTGGGGTAGCACTACTGAGCAACAACTAATACATTAGTGTGTTATCAACATTATTCTCATACTGAATTCAGAACAGAGCACTCTACCAGCTACTGGGAAGAAACTTACTCTGTCACAGCTGAAACCAGGACACTGGGCAGGCTTTCTCACCTCTCCCTTCTCCGTGGTGCCAGAGGGCTTTAATGATGATGGCTGTCTCATAGTTTGGCTTTGTGGACAACATAACACTGTCAGGACAGGAACAATAAGTAGACAGCATTAAGTCTCTCTTTGTCAAGCACTCTGGGTTGTTATTGTAGTACACACTCTGACTCGGTATGGGTCATCAGGCAGAAGCAGGGCTTTAGTCCTGAGCAGCATGCATGATTTACAGCTGTCACCTTTATATTATCCTCCTGCCAGAGCCTCAGTACCCAGTGCTGTTCCATGCTGTGTTATGGGAGCGGTGATTGTGGCAAATGAAACACAGGGCACAGCTGAAGTTCTCTCAGTATAACAGATACCAGGGAAAGAGATCTGTGTCAATGCTGAAAGCAAGCGGATTTCCCAGTTTAAAGGTTGTTCTGAAGGAACCTGACCAGACAGGTTTAGTCTGGTACCACTAGAGGCATCGCTCAATGGAGACAATTCAAAACATGGGGGAAAAAACTATATTCAAGCAAATTTTCCCTTCTCAAAGATCCTCACTTAAAACCACTATGTAAAATAGTGCTTTGGACTATTTGGACTCACACGAGCGAGCCACAGTTATAACCATCTTGCTTCCAAGTTACTGTCTGAAACATTTTGAAATCCCTATAATTCACTGCTATTTATACCCAGACTACTTCAGGAAGAGGATGAGTTTGATGTTCATTACATGAGTTATTTGTGGTGGCACAAACAGAAGGGGACCATATTCCACACCAGGCCTGGAAATCAGTTCATTAACATTAACTCTGACATTTTTCTCAGCTGCTATTTCTTTTGTTCTGATGTAGATCCCTTTTTGTCAGCTTGTTCCCATCTAATTCAGAGGACCAGCTGCTGTCTACACTTCTGAAAAGGGCCTTGCAGTGTCCTCCAGTAATTGCTTTGCACACCCTTGCGTACAGCTGGGGGAAGGCATTGCTCAGGTCATTGGTAAGACACATTTGTGTTTTTTACAAACTCAGGGGAAGTTTCAGACAGCCTGCAGAGGCAGTCCACTTTTATTTGGTTGCCTGATCATTTCATAAATGCTTTCAGCCCAATGAAAAGTAGGAGGAAGTCTTTGCATGTGGAAGTTTGAATAGGCAAAGACAGCTAAACGGGGAACTACACTCCTGGTCCACTAGGTGCATTTAGCATCCACCAGTCCTGCAGCCCAGGAGTTCACAGAGGGTGGTTTATCAGTGCAGGTTCACCTGGCAATGGTGAACCCACTGCGTGGGAAGGAGTGTTACAGATTTACCCTGCAGACTTCTTAAGCATCATAGAGTTATTCTTTCAAGCAACTTCTCAAGTATTTTTAGTTTGTTTTCTCCTCTTAAAACCTTATAGTTTCTTTTTATTTTTTTTTTTCCCTGAGATTTTAAAGACTAGGTCTTCACTGTCCCATGTATCTATATGAAACCTGGAGTGACTGTTCTAGAGAAAGTACCACATATTCTGTCTATGCTCTCTATGTAGAATATAGATATGGGTCAGAAAGGCTAGGTCAGCCTGGGGACTGGCAGTGCCAAGTATCGCTGCACAGTGAAAAACTGAGCATCGTGAGCACTACAAAGCATCCCTTTGGTATGGGACTGACAGTTGTGGATCACTAATGGCATCAGGAAGAAAAGCACCCAGTCGTAGCCATATAAGGTCATGTTCAAGTACTTCCTATATATTGAGGGATTTAAAAGGGCATTTATTACTGAAAAAAATCTGGGCAAAGGATTTTTGGAGGAATTTCAGGTAAGGACTGTCCCTTTATCCCTCTTGAAACTCTTGGAAACCAAAATACTTAAAGAAGTCCAGACCTAATTCCCTTCCAAAGCAGAAAGTTTATGCCAAGCCCTTTTCCTTTGAATTTCTGGTGACTAACCTTGGCATAGCAACTACTGTGAATTGAATTAGGTGCCTGAAATATCCGTGAGCCTAAATCCAAAAGTTGCCACTTGTTTTCCTTTGTGCGTTGCACTCTAAGTGCTATCCCCAGCAATTGCCAGGCTATCTCCCGAGTTGTTGCCAGGTCGTGCTTGCTCAAAGCCTGCTCCATTTTTACTTTGGCCCAGGGTTCAGGAGAGACCTGGGGAGGAAAAAAGTGAGTGTGTTCAATGAACAATTTCAATGCTGTCATGTTCAAGTTTTGCTTTCCTTTTGGAATCCAGACAGGATGTTTGAAATCCCCTTTGTGCAGGGATGATGTCCTAGCCTTGCCAGGTGCTTGCCAGGTGATTGGACCAGAGTTGAAGACCCCAGGGATCTCAGGGACACCACATGACAGCAGGCCACATGTGAGTGTGGCCCACCTGGTATGGGGCATACCCACAGGGGGCTGAGACAGTGTGCCCCGGCAGGGCTCTGCCAATGTGGGACTGTCTACACAAAACTTTTCTGCTCCAGTGTCTTTGCTGGCATCCCGGTAAAGCAAAAAGAGATGATTTTGGACTACATCTGTAAGGCAGGTCTGGGATGCTGCTGAAATCCTTCTGGCTGCATAAGGGAACTTTAGTGGTAATTTGGCAACATTCCATTTCTAGAGGCTCTTCTCTCATAAACACCTGTCCTTCATGTCCTCCTTGGCTAATTTACTCTGTTCCCCACCTCAGCCAAGATGTCATTTACTTCTGAAGTATTAGGAGCTGCCACTTCCAAGCATTATCTGGAAGAAATTACTTCAGCAGCAAAAGATCCTCAAACAGAGTTGCTGGAAACATTACCTCAGCTTGACATAGCAGAGGTGCCCACGGTGCAGCTTGAGGGTGGAATATACCCTGTAATGTCCTGGAGCATGGGCCAGGGCTGCCCTCCTACTGGCTGGAGTCAGGGTAGGGTTAGGTGACAAGTTTCTAAAATTTTTTTCACTTAGAAATCCTCTTTTTCGCCACATAACCATCACTTCAAACCATATCTTTACATTTCCTGAAATGGGACCACAGCTTGGCCCATTTGTTAGACCACTTTCCTTGGACCATAATTATGGATTCAGTTTTGGAAACTGCTGTTCATGACAGTATTTGAATGTGCGGGGTGAGATTTATCAGACCACCTTCAGGACACAGGGACATGAAGATCGTGCCTCAGTTACCAGTTCTCTCCTGTGTTTCACATGAAGCACATGCTGAAGTCTTGTCCTATCTGCACGATGACAGCAGAGAAGTGATCAGTATGGCTAATCTTTGCCAGATTCAAAAGGAGGTACTGGATCTACTTCTACCCCAGATGTTAAGCCTTTAATCACAAAATGAAGCATCAATAAGAAGTCAGTAGATGTGAAGGACCAAGGGTACTGAGGAGACTTTCTTGACAGAGAGTACAAGATAGTTACTATTCCTAGAAGAACAGATGGAGATGCCAGGAAAAGACAGAGGAATGGAAAGGAGGAACAACAAAGTTAGACTGTGAAAGGTTATGTCAAGTCCCACACAAGAAGGGAAAACACATGCTTTAGTGCTGTCTTGGATGGGGCCCAAAATGTCAAACAAACATGCAGCTAACATAGAATAGTCAAGTTCTGTTCTGCTTTAATTTTGGTATATCATGTTTAAATTAGTGTGCTAGCTCACGTCAAGTACATGCTTTGTAATTAAATTTTGAAATGATATTTTCTTTTCTGAGAAAGATTTTAAAAATGAATTGGTTATACTTTAACTTTGTTGACAAAGATGGTTTCAGTTAATGAAAGATGAAACTGGATGCATTAAGAATGAAAGGAATATAAACCATATGCTGTTATGTTTGATGCACTCAAAATGGTTCTTCTTTCTACTCAGTTCCCTGGGGCTGTTTTCAGACTGGTGGTAATATGTGTATTTCATTTCATGCTTTAGCACTAGATAACCAAAATAGGTACAAGCTGGAAGAACTGAATGTTCTTGGTCCACTTGGAAGTGTCTTTCTGCTAAAAAAATGAGGGGACTAAGTCTGAATGCCTCATTCTTCACAGGTCAAATCCTAAAACTAGAATGGTTTATTTTCAAGGTTGAAACTTGCTCTGTCTTGCTGGTTTTCTTTATTTCCTCTGAAATTTATGGAATGCATCAAGAGCAGAGTGCATCCTTTCTGAATAAAGAACATCTTGTACTTTACACTGAAGACTTTAGTATTCTTTTCATGGAAGGCTGCAAACCACTCTTTGGAAAGAGAATTTGTATTGTTTTCAACAGTTGCCTATTAATAGGAAGTTGAAGACATTCAATAAACTGCATGACCATGTCTCTCATAACCAATTTTAATACTTTCATTTTAGGATATTTCATTTTAACAACAAATGTTGGCCTTGGCTTCAAGAACCACTAGTCCTTGAGAGCTAAATTATTATCTGCAGGGAGTACATACGGTTACAATAAAAAAAAAAACATGCGCAAAGTTTATGGTAAGGAAAAGCATACCATTCAGTCTGATGTTATTCTTATTCTGGTTTTATGAGGTTTTGGACAAGTGATGGGTAGTTGTGAATACATTTATGAATCCCAATTCTACTTTGTTAGGAAAAACTCCTTTGTTCTGTTTGTATTCAAAACGCATTATGTGTTCCTCAGTTCTGGAAAGACTTTGAGAAATTACACCAGCAAGATAGCTGTCTTCTGTTTAATACATTCTTGATGACTGTTAAAATCAACATTGTAGTTCTTGCAAGGCTTATAATATGTACAATCCTGTTTCTGCTTGAGATAGTGGGAGTATTTTAATCAACTTCAATCAGAATGTTTATATATGTTAATAGAACAGATGAATTTCCTTTGTCACAGATAACTAACATGCCCACTTCCTCCCTGTGAAGTACCTTATTTAGCATCTGAGCATCCAGGCTGTCCTGGTGAGGTCTGCAGGCTCAGTCTTGCATACCTCTAAAGAATGGTGGGACACCAAATAGGGAAACAAAAAGCCTCACCCATATGAGAAAGCATACCTATATGAAAAGTTGATAAAGTCTGTTGCCCAGAACTGAAATGGAGAAAGATGTTTACCTACGGCTGTACCACTGCTTTTGGATGAATGAATGCCTTCTGCTTTGTCAAACACTGCTTGGGAGACAAAAAAGTTTGCATAGTTCCAGGCAGTCACAAATGCCCTTGCTTATCCAGATTTATCCTACCTGCATTTTCTACCACGTCTGATGCATCTGTAGAGAGAAAGTTACTGTGTGTTGATAGGCACATCTTGAGTCTTGGATACTCTGAAATTAACTCTGAAGTCCCTACTGTTCTGTTTGTCTACTAGCCTTTTGCTTCTGTTTTACTTGATGATCTTTGGGATTTTTGTTGTTGAGTGATAATTTTCACTCTTCTGATTTGTAGGTCACTGATTGTATCTGCAACAGGGATATCAAATGGACACGAGTACTGGTTGATGACTCTCCCAAACAATGGCAAGCTCCTTTAGGGAGGTGTCTGTGTTTATTTCAGTGGGAAACTGGGGCACAAGGAGTACTGGGAGAAGAGCTCTTGTAGATTAGTCTTTTGTCTGCACTTTAAAGTGAGGTATATAATGATGACTTCTCATTGCTCTTTGTTGAAGATTTGATCTCCCTTCTCTGAGTCAGTGTGAACTGTATCTTAGGTGGGTAGTTTTTGGCTTCTCTGCTAGACTTTCAAATATATTCCTTAGTGCTGCAGTTTAGTGTTGCCAGCTCAGGTTTCAGGTTCTTGGCCTTACTTGGTATTCCTTTGTGAATCAGGGTGTTATACCTCGTTGTATCATCATCTCATCAATGTCTTTAATCTTCTGAAATGAATTCAATATGAAAGCACACTGTACAAGTGGAGACTGCCTTTTGTATTCTTAAAGAAGCAAAACAAAAGCCCAGTAACATCAAATAAGTGGAGCTTGTGCTATTCCTACTGTGGTGTCCACTTTCTAAGCTTATTTGGCCTATTCAAAGTAGGTGCAATGATTTTCAACATCCATATATGTTGATCTTGGTTCACCTACCAAAGCATTTGTGAAATTTTATGTAAAGGATAGAACACTTTTCTTCCATGCTTCCCTACTTTCTTGCTTTCTCTCTCTCCAGCCAATGACATATATCTAAGGAGCATTACCCTAGAGCTTGTTGTGTATACATAGTCTTCATAGAAGTGAGCTGAGAACCGAGCCTAAGTTTCCACAGAAAGCATTTTTGTCAATCTGTTTCACTCCATCACTGACATGATGCCAACAGCTGAAAAAGGTGTTTACACCTGCCCACATCCATGTGTACATATATATATATTTGTGTGTGTGTGTGTACACCATATATGTTTACATCTGTGTATGGTGTATGTGTGCAACACAAAGGCATTTATCTTCCAGAGCTAGCAGTATACCCAGTAGATGTTGCTTTTAGAGAGAAATGGACCTTTTCATTTTTCCTTCACAAAGGTATTTTCTTATAAGCCACAACCATGAAGACACTGTTCTGCAGGACAGGCAAATACATTAAACCTTATCCACTCTTTTAAAATAAACTATCGTTACTGAGAGCACTGTTCTATTATACTTAGGAAGCCCAAATATCTCTGTATGAAAATATATTTTCAAAGTGGTTAACCTATCTGAGTAAAATCAGAAGGAAGCAAATTGTCATAAGAAAGTGCTTTTGTTTAGCTGAGTAATTTAGTCAGATGAAAAATGTGCGGTAGTGATGTTCCCAGCTTCCAAAATGCACGGTGTAACAGGCATCTCTCCTGCAGCCAGCAACTTATAGATTGGTTAGTGCTTGAGTTTTTGCTCATTTTCTTGTTTTGAATATAGAGCAGCAACTAGGAAGAAAAGGGAGAATTTTGTCATTTTACAGGCTTCAAAACAGTAGTTGACCAAGACCATTTCAGCCTGAGCTAGTCTTCAGTTGCAAGGGTGGTGTTCATACATGATTTTCTGAATAATGAAGCTAATAATAGTGACATTTAGTATCACACAGAGCCATCATGAGATAATTTTACATTTGAAGAAAAGTATCAAGCAGCCTTACTCTTGAAATTATTTATTTCTATTTCAGAACAACCAATCCTAACCTAATTAAATAATAGATAAGATGTCTCAAATTGTAAATCTGATTACATTTCTGTTAAAGGCGATAATGCCTCTTCCCCTTTGGCAGCTTCCCTTTTCCCTTTGGAATTCTATCTTTCCTTTTACATAATTAGTGTCTTTTAGTGGAAACTGCAAAATTAGTTATACTTTCTTGTCTAAATTGTTCTGCCATAAAACTCAACTGCTCTCCCTGCTTCAGTAATTGGTTTTTTGTTTAATATTTGTGTCCTTTTAGCTGCATGGGCTTCTACTATAATAAAATATGATAAATTATGGATTTGAATTGAACAAATGAAGCAGCTTGGGCATTGATATTCACCTCTACTCTGTCATCCAGGCTAACTATCAGATTAACTTCTGTTAAAGGAGGAGGTTATATATTGCTTTATAATTTCTAGCAGAAAATTCTAATAATGTCCCAATGATGTCATATTTTGGAAGAGTTAAAGAAATCATGCTGACATGAGGAAAGCAAAAAAACAGTCATTCTATGTTTTTCCAGATCTAAGGAATTTTTTTTTTTTTTAGGTGCTTTACTGGAGGTCAGTTTCTGTTCTGTTTGATTTTCCCCTATAGACTTAGATAGAAACAGACTTTAGCCTTTAACTTGATACCATTTGAAAGGCCAAAATCTATAGTTACAGGTACATCTATAGTTACAGGTCCATTTTGGGGACTCCTGCCCTCTTTAAAAAGGTCTCCTGTCTATGATGTCTTTCATGCCCCCTGCCATACCCCTGTTTGGGGAGCTGCTGTGATGCTTGAGGGGATTCACAATACAGCACAGTTCTCCCAGCTACTACTGTTGTTCTACCACCCCCAGATCCTTAATGATGCCCTGGACAAGTGGAGCAAGTTGTTTGATTAGTAGTAGATGAAGCTCAAAATATTCTTCTGACAAATGTTTAACTACAGATTCTAAATTGCTTTTCCTTTGCGTGGGTACGATTAGCATAGGAAACAACAAGAGCTGGTCTAAAAGTATATATAGGAAAATACTGCCACACAGAAATGACAAGGTGGAGAACACATTCCTTTAAAAACAACTCTTGAGTCTTCTCAAGCCCAGTGACTTCTAATTCTCTTAAGCTTTGACAAGAAAAACCCAACACTCTCCAAATCATTCCCTCAGCCATTCCCTTCACCGCGCCCCAGCTGAAAACATAGCTAATGATTTGAAATGTATGAACGTGTGTGTGTAAAGTTGAACTTGGAATTATAAACATTCAAAGATTGACCATTTAAATATGCCACCTTTTCTTGTTGGTGTCCTTTGAGGTTCTTTGAAATTCAAAGGAACTGACAAATGTGGGATTTGCAGGTTCATTCCAGGAAAAACTGTCTCTGACAGGGGCCCTTGAGGGTGGAAGACCTCCAAGCAGCGGTCCTTAACTACCAAGATGTGTGGAAGATAGCATCCTTCTCACAGGTAGCTGGGAAGAACATCTAACATATAAGCAAGGAAGAACCCATGAATCTGGGATGCTGAGAAGTGAGAAAGGAGTAGACTAGCAACTTTCTTTGGCATGAGATAGAGGGATGAGATAGAAATACTGAAGGTGATGTTGGGTTATAATTTTAGTTATCTCCAGTGGCAGATCATCAGAGTTAGAAGAGAAATGCTAAGTGAGCATCTTCTGAGATACCTAGACACTGGTCCTCCTGAATTTTGTAGTTCCTAGGAATTATAACCTTTTGGCCCAATCAGAAAAAAATTCAAATAATGAATGTCTGTAGAAAAGCACTAGGAGAGAAAAGTCATATTACAGACCTCGAGCTGCATGATCCAAAGCAGCACATTCTCAGTGTCCTTACTCAAGTGACTAGTTAAAAAAAAATCTGTGTATTTTCAGCAAATAATGCTACTCAATGACATTTTTTAAAATTAAAATCCCTCTCTGAAAACAAATGCATGCGTAAAAGGAAGCAAATTAGGTCTTGAAGAGAGTCATCCCTGGGGTTGATTAGTAAATGCAACCACAAAGAAACTTTTGTCCTCTTTTTTCAAACCAACTTGATTTTTACCATTTCTTTTAATGGCAGAGACTTCATCCTACAAGGATTTTCTATATAAAAATAGTGATTTTTCTTTTCTTTACTCTAAATTTAATTTATACCTATACCTATATCTGACCTAACTGGCTTCCGTGCAGAAGCCCATGTCTCTTTCCTCGGTGCAGACCTCTTTCTCCCTTTGCAGACCTCTTTCTTGCTATGCTTCCCCATCTCAGAAGAAATATAGAAGGTTTAGGGTTTCTGTTATTTGTTGTTTTAGACATGATAAGTAATCATTAAAAGATGCTTTTACATGACTTGACTGTGTTAAAATCTAGCAACGTGCCATAAGCATTAAAAACAAACTTTGGGACGAACTTCATAATTATCCTCAACATAGTGCTTGAATTAGCTGCAAAGCCACTTCTTGCTATGCCCATTCACAGGAATACCTCTTCACTTCCCTGCAAAAATTTCATCAAATTGGCAGCATTTGCAATGTGCTGGTGAGGCCATGACTGCTGGGATAGGCTAGAGAGACATCAAGTGCATGGTTCCCTGCTGGGATTCTCCTTCTTCCCTTTCAGTGCAGGGAACATCCACCTTGAAGATTCACTTGCCAAAACTATGGCCATCAGCCTGAAAGCATTCATGTCTTTCTTCTTGCTGCTGCTGTCCTCACTCTTCCCACTCTTCCTTCCATATTTACTTACAAATATTTCCCTGACTTCATTTTGGGCTCCTGTCTCTTTCTTGGACGTTTTTTTACCACATCTCATGGCACATCTGTGTCTGATCATGACCCACTCCATGAACTCATGCTACTGATCAGTCCATGAGAATGCACAGGGGTGAAATTTGTTGGGAGGTCAAGGTTTGATGTTGCTGTTACCCCTGGTAGAAGAGAAAACCAAAGGAATTACCATACAAACCTTGGAATATAAGAAAGAATAAAGCCCATAATACAGATTGAGAAGTCAGTGGCTGAATGAACACTGGAGACATCTCCTCATACAAAAAAGCACTGTGTTTACACAAAAACCTGTCAGCACATTACTGCATCCAGAACATTAGTAGAAGAGTTTCATATTAGCATCTGGTTTGGAGCTGTGTAGTAGTTGACTTCTTTGTTTGTCTGACCTGACTGAAAAAAAAAAAAAAGAAAAAAAGAAAAAAAAAAAAAAAAGGCCTGTATTTACCTGAAACAAAATATGTTTATTTTTCTTAGAAAACTGAAATGTAAGCAAAAGAAATTAGCCAGGTAGGACCAACACATTTCTTTCATACTTAAATAATATATTTTGTATAGTTGTTAAGCTTGGAGGGTAAAAAGGAAAATACATTTTGTAGCCTGTATAAAATACTACATGTTTTTGCAGTGTTGAAATTGAAAAGTCAAGATAAATTTTTCAAACTTTTTTGTTTTGCTTACATTATGCATGTATATTGCTGAAACAGTATTTTTCAGGAAACTGTTCTCTGCAAGAAACCCCTCACCTAGCTCTTTCAGTAGAACATAGTATCTTTCCTCACAACTTACTCTCCAGTTAGAGCCTGACTCATGACCAGTGCCACAGCCTTCAAAGTGACTGTGTGCTTCAGTGGGGGGTTGCATATTTAAATCAGGCAATTTAATGTTTCCAATTATAGGAAATGTATTTGGAAGAGCGCCAAAATGCTAAATAGCTTGATGAAAAAGAAAGGTTCTTTGTTTCAATTATTTCTTATTCCACTACATGCTTCCCTACCACCACTTAATTAGAGACGAAAACTCCACAGGAGATCCTGTTCTTAATAATTCATTTAAAAGTTATTAACTGTACTTGCAAGAGCACCACCAAAGCCTGAATTCAGTGCCAAACTCGGGGTAAGGAAAGCCAATCCAGTGGGTATGTCACTAAACTGGTACTGGAATGGCCATATTCCCTGCTTCTGACAAGGCCTCTTCATGCAGTCAAATTACTTGGACATAGATGACTAAAGGTGTTTCATTTTACTTCTGTGGAAAATCATGCAAGTCAGGAACCTCTGGTGATCTGCTGCTTTGTCTCTCTCTGTGACAGTTCCTGCTTTTGGAAGGGTTTGTGAGGATAGCTATGTGAAGAAGTGCTCAGTGATTATTTAAGAAGTTCTGAAAATATTGCATCGCATACATATTTTTGGCTTCATGACCACATTTTCTTTCACTTTGTGGTAACTTGTGGGAATGGGATTATCTTTGCACCATGTCAGGTGTTCAAACTTTGACCAAGTGTTAAACAAACACCCTCTTCCACCAGGCAGAAGGAGTGGGACGTATTCTTTTCTGTAGCTCCTATGTCCTTCCTGAATTAATGGGAATGGTAACTGAAAGCGGACAGCAGGATTTTTAATCCATCAATACAATTATAATCAAAAAAAAAGGAGCCTTCTGAGCAAATGCAACAGGGGGGTTTGCTACTCTCCTAAGGATTATAGAGTTTAAACTGTCACAGCTTCTTGTACCAACTAGTAGATAACATTAGGAGCTTAATGCTTGTTTGGATTTTACCAACAAAATGTAGGTAAGATAAGAAAAAGAACCTACAGCAAAATTTACAAACCAATTAGTCGGCATTTTAACCAGTCACTTCACAAATGAGAACACCAATAAGAATGTTTATGTTAGGGATTTATTTAGCTCTTTGAGCTATCTTGTTTCTGATTTAAAATACTTGGGTTTGCTCACTGAAATATTCTGCTTGCAACAGCATTGGGTTAAATACAATAGAACAACATGTTGAATTGTTTGTTTGTATAATGACTTGTGGGACAGGTGATCATTCTTCACTTGGTGCAATTTGACAGGGATTATGAGCTCAAGAGCTGTTGCTACATAATTAGTTGTCAACTAATTTGTTCTAAGGCAGGATCACCTGAGGAACATTTTCACTAGTGATAGTTACTGAGACATGTATTTTGCTGCTTTTGTTGTCTCATCGCTGACATTCATACTTTTCCTTGGAGCACATGCTAGTGAACTTTACAAATTACAGCATCCTTATTACTCTGTGGCTCTGGATGTTTATGTTGCTGCTTAGGACATCTGTGACCCAGCTGTCTGTCTATCCTTCACTGCTTTGCTACATAACACAACAAATTCTTGTAGGAAAAACTGTATCCTATGTTGGCCATTTCACAGCATCACAATGAATGGTGAAATGAAAATTGGTGGAGCTGGGTTGAGCAGACTTTGCCACACCTGCACCGTGCCAATGTGTTGGACTATCTCAGAACTTACAGGTAATCCTGAATTAGTGCCCTAACTAATTATGTTCAGCTGTGCTCCAGAACTTACTCAAAAAGTCATTTGGAGTACTGTGTCTTAACCACGTTTGGCCTCGGCAGAAACCCAAGAACTATCTCTAGAGCACAGAGGTTTTGCTCTTTTTAGAGATGCTAAGAAACTGCAGAGCTCACACCTTAGGTTGGGGATTATCACCTCTGAGCCCCAGGTCATCCAAGTAAGATGCCAAAGAGCCAAGACTGAGCTTCTCAAGGAAACTGGTGCTCTAGGTGCATTCATTTTGAGTACCTGAGGTTGAATCTAGCACAGAATTTCTTGGGGAGTAGTTAAAACAGAGAACTGGCTTTCAAAGGCCAGTTGCTACAAATATAGTGATATTGTCAGGAATCCAAAATTAGAGGACCTAAATTTAAATTAAGTAGTCATCATTATAAAATATTACACTGTTCACTTGTATTTACACCCAACAATTGCATTTCATTATTTTTATTAACCATTCAGTAGTTACAAAGACGCATTTATGACCACTTAACAGCCAGGCTCTTAATATTTGTAGTGCAATTAGCTTGAAACAGTCTTGAATAATGTCCTGTTTACAACTGAAGTAATAAAACAAGAGCACCAGGGGACAGAAAGGCTAATTAAAGGGGACAATTGGAGAACCAATCCAGAGCTGGATGGCTGGAAACATGCTGTTATTGTTCCTGTATGGGGTAGATTATGCTAAAGGTGATTAAACCTTGAAAGTATTTGGTTTCTTTTTGCATTTTTGTTTGGACTCACTGGACCTGATTCTCATTTACAGCCAGACTCCTTTACACTTTCAGGGGCAGTATAAAAAGTCTTTGGGAGGATATTTACTGCCAAAATGGTTTAAAAAGGCAATAAAAATCAGACTGGACAAAAAAGTTAATAGGAACAGTTTTCCTACCCCTAAGTGCTCAATATTTTATATAGGCTATGGGATCTTAGGGAATTAATATCACCTCTGTATAATGAACACAGACTGACTGCATCCAGATATGTTGTCTAATTACTTCTAATATCCAAACCTCCCAAAGTCTCCCAAAATGCTTGGCCACCACTCATAAGCTAAATTGGGTAGCAGTGATTAGGGGACTCTCATCACGCTTCTAAAATCAGTTGTTCCCAGTTTTTATTGGGAAAACCATTCCCTGAGTGTCTACCACACTCATATACACTAGAAAAGCAGTTTTGTAGTTCTATGTATGGACTCTTAATGAGATAGATAATAATCAAGACATTTGAAAATTAGGATGTTTTATGATTGTTGTCATGTAGTTCACAGTCTTATGCTTTCAAACTTTCCTCTGCAAACTGGAAAGCCAAGATTATTTTTCTATTTAATTTTTTTGAACAAAAGCCATTCTACTCCTCTGTTCATGGATGCCTAAGAGCTTCAGCTTTCTTTCCTAAATATACTGAAATTTGCGACAGAGATGCAAGAGTTGGTAATGCTGGCAGTTTGAGACCAGTAGTCTTTTTTTTTTTTTTTTTTTTTAACTTGTGGGCCATAGGAGTACACTATGCTTTTCACTGAAATCAGTAGGAGTTTCGCTACTGTTAGCTTCCATGGTGAAAAAAATTAGGCCTGTGTAGCTTTGTCATATCCATTACTGTACAACTATCAGATTAGAAAATATAGCAAGGATTGTATTAACTTGATAATTGGTATTATGTTCCTTGGTTGTCTTACATGTGATGCCTTTGTCCTATACTTGATTTTAAGGGTGGTATAAGAGACTATATG
Source organism: Empidonax traillii (assembly GCF_003031625.1). NCBI lineage: Eukaryota > Metazoa > Chordata > Aves > Passeriformes > Tyrannidae > Empidonax > Empidonax traillii. Next base: position 857,921 of record NW_020955447.1, read on the forward strand.
TTTATACCCCAGATTATTGGTGGTTATGTGCACACAGAGGAACTCAGGAGGAATCTAGATATGTCCCTCTTCCTTCAGTCCTTGTTTTTATCAGCTACATACAATATAGAAGATGAACTGCACCAGCTCCACTCTTGTACAGATCAGCCTCACACCAGGCTGGTGGTATACACCAACCATACCTGCCATTTCATTTCTGCTCCAACTCCATTAAAGCTGGAAAGTCTAACTGCAGAGTTTTCCAGGATTTCTTTCCATTCTTTTCAACTCAATAGTCAGCTGGGGGAATAAGGTGACCAATGTTGCTTTTTCTGCATTTCAGGCAGTATCAATCGGGGTGTTTCAAGAGGGTGTGGAGATACACTGTCTGAAGAAAAGGTCTTTTAAACCTCCTAAGCTTCTAAGTTACCAAAAGGCTGCAGTTCAGACGAGCAGGGAGGTCTGAATGGGAATGGGGAAGAATCTGCAGATATTTAAGGGACACTTGTTTTTGGTGAATTTTGTTCAGCATGCTGGTTAAGGACTAGATACTAATAGTATAAAGTTGAGAGGTATGGCAAAAAGAAAGAAATTTTAAAAAAGTTGGATGTGAAAACTGAAGTAACCTGATCAGTCAGGCTACTTGAAACCTTGGCTGAACTGATAGGACAGTTTTATATAGGAAATAGTCCTGTCAAAAGAAATTAATAGGTAATGATCAGACTAAAATTGACTATTAATTCTCAGTACTTTTTTTCTATAATAAATCCATGCTCTTTTAATCAAGTTATATACAGGAAAAAGGTTTCTTAAAGGGCAGAAGAAGTCATATTATTTATTCCTTATTTGACAGTAAGAACTGTATAATTTTTAAAAGGATGTTTGAATGACAGAAATGAATGACATTTCAAAATGACTGAAATGAACAAGGGAAGCTGGGAAGTAGCCTGTGTTCTGAGGAAACCAGAGTGCAGAATTTTTACTTTGGGATGGATCTCATTCCCCAAGTCTGTCCTGTCCACGATCTTCGGATCTGGGAATTATCTTACAGTATTTATTGGTCTCATGGTTCAGATTCCAGGCTTATCAATAGTGCAAGTGCTGAAGAAATCATAGAATCATAGAATCATAGAATAGACTGGGTTGGAAAAGACCTCCAAGATCATCAAGTCCAACCCCTGATCCAACTCCAATTACTATATCATGGCACTAAGGGCCACATCCAATATCTGCTTAAAAACCTCCAGGGATAGTGAATCCACCACCTCTCTGGGTAGGCTGTTCCAATGCCTGATTACCCTCTCCGTAAAGAATTTCTTCCTTGAGTTAAATTCAGTTCCTTGTAAGGGCAGCTTGTTAAAAAATATTTCCATTATACATTCCTCTGTTTGCGTTCAATATCAA
>NW_020955447.1:859371-911494 GCF_003031625.1 Empidonax traillii
TTTTTTTTTTTTTTTTTTTTTTTTTTTTTTTTTTTTTTTTTTTTTTTTTTTTTTTAATGAAACCCTACGGAAGCTGTGACTGAGGAAGACTCATAAAAAAACACCAGAGGCACAACACTTTAAAACTCATTTAAGAGTGGAACAATCCACAAGAAGTGGTGTGAAACACTCACAATATCAGGCTTAGATGTAGGGTTGGCAAAACTTCACAGGTAACAGTGGCTTCTGGGGACTTAGTCCTATAAATTAGCAGAGGATTTTATCACAGGCTAGATTTATGAATGTAATATTTATGTTAGGAAAGGACAGGAGAGAAGAAAAGTTTTTAAAACTGCTTAAAATATTCCTGGTAAAAGAAGTCTCATTAATTTTTATCTTTATGAGCCAGCTGGATAAATCAATAGAGAGAAAATGTAACTGTTTTAAGATTTTGGGAAGGACATTTACATCTTTTTTTTTTTTTACTGAGTCTTCTCTACCCGTAAGTGTCTGAGCTTATACAGGTCTATGCATCTCTTTGCATCCCAGGCTTTGCTGGGCATTCACAAACGAGAACAGTATTGAACAATAGCGTTTCTAAACAGGTGTTGGGTGTTCAGGGAATAAGAGGATACAAGCAGATAGGCTCCAGATATTTTCACCTTGAAATCATTGTGGAGAATCCAGATTTTGAGCTACAGAGAAAAATGCTGGCACTTGTAACCCCCAGTCTTGTGAAATACTGAAATTTTCATATAATGGGTCCCTAAGTCTGGCCTTCAACCACAGTGTCTCTGGGTCTTGAAACATAAGCCCCTGACAACTGCTGTAGACTGGTTAGCTTCCTCCACCCCCCTAATGAAAACAAGAGATCCTGTTTCTAAACCATGTGGCTGTAACAGTTTAAGCTACTCAGTAAGGATGAGGAGCAGCACCGTGTTCAGACCCTTAGCCCACAGAAGAATCATTGAGCTCTTTTGGTCTTTTGAGAGAGGGGGTTTGAGTCTTGGAAGACTGCGGAACCTATCACATTTCTGTGCATGATAAGGACCCTACTATGAGGAGCAGGAAAGGTGGCCGTTCTGCCCCTCCTTACAGTCATCAGGATTAAGATCTTACTCTTCGAGGTCACTTCTGCCCCTGCCTCACTTCAGTGGAGACAGAGGCAGGGACTAGCACCATTTATGGTCCAGAGCTGAGGACTGGTTACTGGTCCTGTGCACGGGAATCCTGCTATGTGCTGTGTGGTGATGGTTCCATGTCCTTTGTTTGTCCTCCATAAATGATCAGTTAGGAGCAGCCTCAGTCCCACTGTGGCTGTTTGTCTATTCCCTCCAGGCACCTAAAGCCAGTGCTACTTTTTTACAGCCAGTTAAAAAGAGATAGGCTTTGCTTTCTTCTTTAGGCCCTAGTGAAACATAGAAGTCGTATGGGGTTTCTGGCCCCTGGTGTGTGAATAATTACTAGTCACAGGCTAACCATGTTGGCATTTGCTAACGAGCTGTAGTAGTTTCTTCAAAAGTCTTAAAGAGCTGCCCATCAGCTCCCTCTCAGAACCACATGATCCTTGAGTTCCCTTCCATCCTGGTATTCTATGATTCTGTGATTGGTATGGCACATGGCTGAAATCAGAGCTCCAATTTCAAACCCCATTGAATTTTCAGGATAAGATCCTTCCTGCAGGAAAGGACAGGATATAGCCATACAAATGGCCTCTCCTCACACATCACGCAATCAACAACAGTGCAGTTGCCTGCTCGACATCCCTCATGCAGCAGAGCAAGGCTGCCACATTCTGCTTTCTCTGTCAGCAGCAGGAGCTGCTAGCACTGTTCACCAGGGAAAATCTGGCCTGTGAGGAGCAGTCTGCGCAATAATGCTATACATTAGCATGTCTATGCATAAAGAGATTTATGATTCATGTCAGTGCAGTGAATAGCAAGGTAGATATAACTGTGCCAGTAAGAGAAAATTCACCTGGGGTGGGGAGGATTGTCTAATGTTGCCAGTTCCAAAGGGTTGTAATGATGTACCAGTCCAGGTCCAGACATGTTTTAATCAGCTCCTTCTTTATTATATGACAAAAACCCTCTTATGCTAAAGCAGAGAAAAAGCATGCAAAGAGGTAAGCCTTGTGACCTGCAGCTCCTGAGGAGAGAGGTCTCTCTGTCCCATCTGAAGACTGAACAGAAATACAGGTAAGAACCAAGGATATGAATTTAAGGAGTTCCTGTTACAATGCACATAGAGCCAACTGGAACTCTTCCCTCAGTGATGAACTAATGGACTAACAAAGACCAGTGGTGGAAAAAAGGTCTCAGGTAAGAGCAAGAAGGTGTCACTACTGAGGTCAAGCACTCTCCTGGAGGATTTCTGTGTCCCCCTTCCCTCCCTTCCCCAAAACCCATGTTGGTGGAAGAGGTATAACAGCTCTGCTGTCATGTCAAACTGTGAGTCATGACTGGACTCCCTGATTACCCATTTTAATTCTTCCTGTGGCCAGTGGTGGCTTGACAGGTGAATATATTTGGCTATGGAAGGGTACAAAGGCCATAGATGACCTTTACCATCACATCCAGGATGGCTGCAGCCAGGGCAAGGCACTTATCTGAGCAGATGGCTCCCCACCCATGGCTTTGAATGCTTGTATCAACAAGAACTCTGGGGTCAAGTGGAGCCTGCAGAATAGCAGAATTTAGCAGCAGTGGTGAACCAGATCTTGCCAACCTCTTCCTATTAATGTCATTCATTAAGTTGAAGCATCCATAGATGAATTAAGTGGTGGAGTTGAAAACTAGGACAGGAGAGCCTTCCCAGAGACTGAGCAAAGCCCTGCCAAAGTGCCCTTCAGTGTCTAGGAAAGTGCTACCCACTGATGATAAACTGTGAAAAGATATAGTGGATAGAGAAGGTGGTGTGGTAGAAGCATATTTGTATGTGTGAGACGCTTGCACTTATGGGCAGGGAGGGAGTTTTTAGATGTAGTGGCTGCAGATGTGGAGGAAGGAGCAGGGAATAAAACCATTTTGTTTGTTCTTGCTGTGGGTAGGTTGTTGCTCAGCTTTTTCTAAATGATCATGATTTCCCCATGTTTTCTAATGATCTCCCTGTGCTTCCCTTCCCTTGTGATCAGGGTAACATCACTGTAAGTGGTCCCAGGATAGGAAGTTCCTTATCAAATATTTCAAATGGGTAAGCAAGAGAGACAAGTTCAGTAATGTTGGTTAGTTTTGGAAAGGATCTGTATTGCTGTCACTGGCAGTTACTGACAATGGCTCTTCACACAGCCTGATATGACGTAATGGTAAGGCTGTGCTATAGCCCATTGTGAACTTGTAGGCTGACCCCTCTCCAAGTTAAAAACTACAAAAATAACTAAACTCTCTTGGAAATTTTGGACACAATAGCTAAGAGCTTACAATTTGAACAAACAAACCAGAGATAAGGTGTGAGAAGGGGTATAACATTAAAGAAATGCCCTTTATTATGATAAATTACTTAGCAGTGGTTTAAGGTATTGAAGTATTATCATACAAATAAACACTTGATGAAAGCAGAAAGAGAATTGCCTGAGGTAATAAAGATTTATGGATTCCTGGTTGAACCACAAGGATTTAGACCAAGATGGGAATGAAAAAAAAAAAAAACAACCAATAAGCGAGCTTGTTGAAGTGAAGATCACTTTTGAAAGAAATTAAAAGGAACTAACCACTGCTTAAGCAAAGGGAAACAGCAGCTGCTGAGGGTTGGAACACTTTTCTGTCTTATAGTCATTATATTTCTAATCAGGATATATTATTCCTTGCAAAAAGCCAGTCGTTGCTCCTTTTGATCTGTTGATATGAGAACAGTGCTGGTGGTGAGAGGACTCGTGAAAGAAACGCAAAACTGAGAAATAGATGTCAAGATGTCACTTAAGAGGTCTTGGCAGCACCTGCACTCAGATGTAGGGGACTCACTATTCATGAGGGAGAATTATAGCTTAGATTGACATCATGAAAGTATTTTATTTTTCTCACACTGATAGTGACCCACAGATAGAGGGGGGGAAAAAGAATAAAAAGGTAAAATATTAAGCACACAGTTAAAATTAGACAAGGAAGCGCCATCATACTAATCAATGTAGATCTCTTATGGGGAAGAGCAAGGTTACAAGAGACAAATTCCAGTAATACTAACCACTTAGTACAAAAATAAAGACTTTCCTGGCTCGCTACCTAACTGAACTGCAAATGTGCAAAACAAAACTGATATTCAAAGTAACTGAAAACTCATTTAAAACTTTAACTTATCTGTGTTAGATAAAGCATGCTGCATACATAGTTAGGATAAACTGATTCGCTGAATAAATTCTGTAAATGATAGTAGATAATTTCTTTAGGGTAAAATTTTTCACTTTACTGTGTAACTACACGAAGTCCAGGCACTGTTCAAATTCCCCATCATTCCTGAAAAAGGACTAAAGAGGATGTCTATGCTTCACAGATACGACTCTTGTCTGTGCAGAATTATTTGAATGGATACACCAGGAGACCACTGAAGTCAGAAAACACAGTAACCATGTTAAGCATTTTGACTCAAGAGAAAGGTAATAAAGTGTCATGGATGTAATTCTTAGTGAAGAAGATCTGTATTGAAAGGGCTAATATATAGTGCACACCTGTACAGAGTCAGTAAAGAGAAGCTGTGATCATGACTGATTCCTCCAGGGAGGACCCAAGTGATCACATTAGTGTAATTTATAGGCAGATATATAACTGCTTGCTGTCAGTACTAAATGTAAGGGTTGCACAAGCCTGGCTGCAGCCCCAGAAATGGCATGGAAAACCAGGCTATTCTGCGTCCTCCAGTTAAAATTTTGCTTGACTTCATGTTGGAAATTTGAACTTGTTGTGGAACAGGAGTAAGACTGGGTGCATAATTTTTTTCTCCTTGCATAATGCTCTGCTGAATAGTGAGCTGTTTCCTCTCAGGATCCAGTGGTCCCAAAGTATTACCTATCATTTACCTTGAAGGGTTTTCATAATTTGTCAGAGAGGCATGGTTTCAGGGCTCTTCTCCCCAGTCACAAGCATACAGCATCTTTATGACCATTACAAGACCAGCTTACCTGTTACCACTCATACTGGAATATCAGTTTGACTCACCGACACAATAAATATGCAGAACCAGGTCCCAACAGCATGTAATGAAGGATATGGACTGGTGAATGTAAGCCATTAGTAAGAGGAGAGCCCACTGCATTGTTTCAGAGTACGGGCCACAGCTGACCCCAGCCAAATTAGCTGACACTGATTTCCTTCTGACCCACTGGATGCTTTTCTTTTGTAGGGAATAGCCCAGAAGTCCAACACTCTCCTTCAGACACTTTCAGTGGGGCACTAGTGTGCCTGTAGGGTTTCCTGCTTGACAGTGCAGCATTCAGTATGCCACAATCTCATGGCTATTGATTTGGCCTTATGCTGTGAACTTTAAATTTGTAGCCCACTGCAGAAACTTTTTTGGTAGATGTCATATCAGTGGTAATATCAAACATGTGCACTACTATCTACCAACTTGTTCAGTGGAGAATGTTTTAACTGGATCAAGTTTATTCTTTGCTTAATCCTAGACCCCAAGCTTTCATGGGTGAGTAAACTCATAATGAGTAGCAAATCAAGCAGATCATGGTAGAACCTGGGGACTGAGCTGCTTCCTGGATCCATTAATCCTATGTCTTACCTTCCCGTGGTGCTATAGTCACTATCCAAGTGTTTGACTGGGAGTTTGCAGAGGCTATGGCAGGGAAGAGAGGAATGGAAGGTGGCATGGCAGCTAAACCTGCCTGTGACTCTCCTCCACAGCTCCAGGGACTGCTGTGGTGACCCTACCAGGTCTATGGGGCAAGCTGAGGGCTCTGCTATCCCCAGGTGGTGCGAGCACAAGTCCTAGTGCACAGCCCATGCAAAAGGGAGGATTCCATTTAATAGCCTCTTAGGGTAAATGAATTAACTAGATAATTCCTGACACAGAGTGGGAAGCATCCAGGAATCTTTTTGTAAATTTCTTTCACCCAGTCTGTGAAAAACTCTGATTCAGTACTCCTGAAACAATCAAATAGTTTTTCTGGAGTTGTTTCTGCATAGTGAACCTACTGATTTTCTTAAACAAATCAAGAAATACATCAGCCTTTAGGCCAACTTTTTTCAAATTCAGATGCCTACAGTTATGTTCCTTCATGTGAACTGAGATACTTAAAAAGAAGTCAGACATTTCATATATGTGCTCATCAGAAGTGAAAACAAGCCCAGAATTGGAAGAGTCCTCCAAGGAAATAGAGTGGAAACAAGTCTGGACAATTGATTAATGTAGAAAATCTGGCACAGAAAAAAGAACCCAACTTTTATAACATCCACTCCTTAAATTTTTATTTTTCAAGTTTCATAAACAGCAGAAGTTTTATCTGAATGGAAATTTTAGTAGAATTACACACTAAATATCAGTTACATTTGTTTTTAACATGATCATACATTTTATTCATAGTACATTCAGATAGATGTGATTATTTTTTATTACACTATTGTTTTATGACAGGTACATATTTTGTGCATTGTCCTGGGATGTAACTTCACCACTTATGAATTCTTTAGCTTTATTTTAAAAAAAATTAGTCTTAAAAAATAGATGACAACTCAGCATACTGGGGAAGAATCATTAAGAACTCTCTAGAATACAAGGACAGGACTGAGCTCGCAAACCTTACACTTTGTATTTTATATGATTCTCAGGGTAGTCGAACATTGTGATTATATTCTCTTCTACAGGTGAAAAATTGAGGCTGCCTTTTGAGAAATCCAGATTAAAAAAAATAGGAAAATAATTGATTTCCTTACATATGTTCTTTCTTAGTTCTTTTGCTGTACCATAAGCCTGATGTAGATAAAACCCTTATGTGGTTAACAAGGTGGGATCTGGTTCACTGTCTGAAGCCTGCTGGGGTAAATGCACCGTTTCTTCACCTGTAGAATCAGGATCACAATCCTTGACAGGCAAGGGTACTATGAAGATCTCTTCATGCGTTCATCCCAGTTGCAACATGCAAAATGCTCTCTGTCATAAATGCAGAGGGTTAATTATGATTATTATGACCACAATTAGTTTGCCAAGAGAAGAAATTGCGTTGGAGGTGGTGGTAGTTATTCACCTTCACTCACGCCTGTGACAAATAGCTTGTAAAGAGCATGAAAACACCTTGAGAGATGGCTGAGGTTTATCTTTTAACCTGCACCTTCAAAATGTTGCTTAAAAAATGAAATTTCTTCTATTGTAGCATTGACCTGTTAATGATAATCAATTTATGTTCTTTTGAATCTGAATCAAAATTCCATAAGGAGCTGTGGGTGACATCCTATCTCTGACCCATTTCCTGCTCCTCCTGTCTGAGCTCCCTTAAGCTGGCTCATCCCCTCACCATGCCTGGGGCTGCCCATGGGCTCTGTTACCATCCTCATCTCTGCCCCTGTGCTCAGCCCCTGGAGACTGTCCCCATGGGTGAGGGCATGGTCTGTGCTCGGCTCACCTCTGGTCCTGGCTCACCTGTCCTGCAGGAGCAACTGCTGCAGCTTGACAGACATGAGAAAGATGACTAGCACCATGAAAGGTTCTTGGATCTACCGCTATGGGAGGCGTATTGTCTGCCTGGGCCTCCGTCAACTGTCAGCCTAGATAATCCTTGAAAGAAAGTCATCTCTGCTCTGGTATTTTGGACTCATTCCAAAGAATGGAGTGGATTAAAAGGGTGGATGCTCAGAAAAACTAAAAATCAAGTGCTGGTTCTGGTGGCTACATGTGAATGATGCACTCATAATACAACCTTTTTGGTCACTTTGAGAAAGGGCTGATCTGTCTTAATCTGTCTTATTCTGCACTCAGATGGATTATTATTTTGATGTAATGTAGAAACACCCTGCTGGGAAAGTCCAGCCAAAAATAAAGTCATGCATCTGTGACCTTCCTTTTAATTCCCAGTCAGCCTTAACTGTTGGTCTGATCTAGTCATGCCCACTGGCTTCTTAAATTATCTTTGTGGATCTAAGAGACGCTGTACTTATTTCAAGAGCATTTTTATTTGAGCTAAGTTGTAATTAACTGATGTAAAACTCTCTCAGGTAGAAAGAGTGTATATATTCATTGGTATGTATGTATCTAAAAGTATGCAAAATGAACCCAGGAATTTGTGAACTGCAAGAAGAATCATGTTGCTTATACTGTTGATTACATATTATTAGGATTTAAAAGATATGCAATGGAAAGGCAAACAACCTAGGAACTCAGCTTGGATTGAAATTACTCGTATCTTTAAGTCATTTCCACAGAAAGCATCAAGTGTCAAGGGATGCTTTATGTCTCTGTTTAAATGCCCACTCAGACATGAGAATTATTTTGATTACATTGTAGTATGGCAACACATCTTCCTCAATGTGATCTTGTCCATGCAGAACCAATTAACGCATCATTTCTTAGCTAGGGGGACCAAGAGAAGGGTGTGGATGTGTGAAGAGAGGGGAGGAAAGGGAAAGTTGATGTGGTTCAGAGATTTTTTCCATCTGATCTGCAAAACAATTTCCCACCACCCAAATTCTGCTCCTGCTGGTGTCAGTTGGCCACAGACTGCAGTGGGAGTAGGGCTCTCTTGAGGATGTTTTTTGTTCCTTTTGCAACAGTTTCGTTCTGTGTGAGGGGAACAATGTACTGCAGGAGGATGAAGGAGGACGAGTCAAGTTGGTAAGAAAACGAGATAGCCCTTCTTGTTTTCTTTGAGACAGATGTATTTGGCCAGGGAGGACAGGGCAGTTCAGAACCCTTCTTAATAAATTTTTGTACCCAATGGCTATATGACTTTTTTCCCAAGTCTATAGTGTGGAACAGTAAGTGCCACCGTGGGTTCTGTAATAGTGCAGCTTCCTAAGGATGTACTCAGGGCACACCTTGTACTAAGGCTTGGCTCAGAAAAGCAGCTCTTACATGTTCCTTTGGCTTGTTACATACAAGTGCAGGCAGATGGGAACATCAAATGACTAACTTTCCTAACTGTTTCTTAAAGAGGTGGGTTTATATGTATATATAAAAAACATAAACATTTACATATACGTGTGGTCACTGGTGAACCTCTTTTAATTTCTGTACTTTATGTAAAGCTGTTTTCATCTATAAAAGTTCTGAACTTTCTGGGGGATTTACTGTACTGTAATTTGCTCAGTGCAATACAGCTCCTTGCACTGATGAGGACTTTTATTTGTGAGCAATTCCTGAAGAGTAATTCTTTAAATAAATTAACAAATAGGAAAGAGTTGCATTCAGAGGAAAGAGAGAAAATCCCTTATATCACAAAAGTGATAGAGAAATATCATTATTAAGGGGGGTAAAACCATTAAACCATGTTATCTGTGAGTAAAATACCTAAGCAGAAGGTTTACTAGCACCTGCTTTTGAAAACCTCAAGCATTCTGTGTAGACAGCCGGTATAATACGTCTTGAAAAACCTAACCAACTTTAGACGTTAACCTAAGACCCACTGAAATCAGTGAAATTATTATCTTGGGCTTCAGCCCAAACTCCCAGTTTGGCAGTAGACACTTTCAAACAAATGTAAGTGGTATCTGTAGTAGAGGTGTCAGACTGGGACTCATGGTTTTGGTCTCTCTGTCAGCCCTGACTCCACTCTAAAGGAGGTAATGGAAATCATTTAACTCCACCACAGCCTTGTTCTCATATCTGTAGTACTGTGCCACTAAAAACATAACTCCTTAACTTTAATTAATAATCACTGTGAGACCCTCAAGCAGAAGATGCTGTAGAAGTGCAGAGTATAATTTTATTTCAAGGCATAAAAGAATTTATAGAATAAAGGGTGGAAGGATTTAACATGGTTTTCCCACAGTTGCTTGGAAACAGGACTTCAGAAGAATGAGAAGAAATTTTAAACTAAGTATTCTGTGGCCATCTCACAGTGTTGGTTATTTAAAAGAAGAGCTGGAGAAGCCAGGGTTTTGCCCAAAGAGAGATTAGTTATCTGCACAGGGGCTTGAAAACTGGATTAGAGGAGTTCATCTTTTTATTGGGATTCTTTTTACGATAAGAATATGTGGCAAGTTAAGGACACTATACACAGTTTGAGTTTGGCAATGTTATGTTTGTTCGTACAGGTCATTTGCCTGAACATCCTAGAATCTTGTTTTTGAAGAAGAAAACTTGCTCTAAGTGATGAAGTGGTTGCTCTGTCCATTTTGAGGTATGCAGGAACCTAACATATAGAAAGACATTTCAGTTTGAAAATTTCACCCAGCACATCCAGGTGATGTGCTCATGTGCTAGTTTTGGCTGAGATAATTTTCTTCACAGTAGCTAGTATGGGGTTCTATTTTGTATCTGAGCTGGAAACACTGCTGATAACACAGGGATGTTGTCATTTTTGCTGAGCAGCACTTACACAGCATCAAGGCATTTTCTGCTTCTCATTGAACCTCACCTTCCTGACCCAAACTGAACTCAGGAATGTTCCATATGGCATCACAGTCAGCACATCCTATCACAGGTGAGAGAAGAAAGAGGGGGGTTATTTGGAGTTATGGCATCTGTCTTCTGAAGTAACAGTAACAGACGATGAAGCCTTGCTTATCTAGAGGGATTGCACACCTGACTGCCCATAGGAAGCGGTGAATGAATTCCTTGTTTTGTTTGCTTATGCATGCAGCTTTTGATTTTTCTGTAAACTATCTTTATCTCAACCCACAAGTTTTTTCACTTTCACTCTTCTGATTCTCTCCCCCATCCTACCAGAGAAGGAGTGAGTGAATGGCCTGGTGGGGCTCAGTTCTGCCTGGGGTTAAACCATGACAGCTAATTTGTATGTCCAGTTAATATGTGATGGCCTTAACAGTAAATGGCCTCAGGAGTCTGAAAGACTGCAATTCTACTAGGTTCCAGCTTTGGAGTACATATGGTAATTGGCAGGTTCTTTCTTTCAGCTTTTAAGAACATGTGTGAAATTTCTGTGAAGCTAAATTCAGAAGTTGTAAAACAATATTCCTGCAATAACATTGCCATATGTTGAGAAACAGACAGTGTTTGCTGATATCTACCACCTTCTATAGTGAATCATGGTTCTCAGACAGAAAGTACCTTGCATGTTGTCAGGCCCCTTTCCATGCTGGCATGCCTCTTCTTGTCAGGGTTTAATGATGTTTTTCTAAATCTTTGTCCAGTCTAGTGCCTGTATAAAGATATTGGAGGCTTTAATGCTGAGAATCACTGTGAATACATACAATATGTAACAGTGAAAACATACAACGTGCAATTGTTGTATGTATACAACAATTAGTTTTTCATGGTGTTACTTTGCAACCCTTCATTAAATGTGGCCATTCTAATCTTCTCCATATTAGATTTCTTAAGTGGCTTGTTTCTGCCCTGCTGTAATTTTTACCTCAAATGACAACGCTTGCTTTGTGGGTGTGCCCACACTGGAAATTACAAGTGAAACTATAGGACTGAATAGTACCGACGGGGTTTTCTCTCCCGTATGGTCATCTAACAGCCTACTACAAGCTCAGGGAAGGTAAGCCCCTGGATTTGGCCAGATGATGCTTCTGAAAAGCACTGGAAATGTAGGGCATGGAACTCAGCTCAGGCAGAGGGGCAGCCCCAGCTGTTTCACTGATGGTCATGGGCTGTCAAGAGCTTAATGGAGATGCATCACAGAAACAAATAAGGCCATCACATTCTGTTTTGTATCGATCCACTTTCAAGCCCTGACAACAAGGACATGCCAGAGATGGGTAGGGCTGTGCTCACGATGTTCTCAGCTTTGGGAGCTCTCTGGTGCGGCTGTGTTTATAGATAATCTGCAAGCAAGATCTCTGGTGTTTGGTTGCGGTGGTTTATTCCCCGTTCATGTCATACTCTGGAGATGTCCCAAATCCATGAGACATGATGGTAGATGAAAACCACTGTTTCTCCCGTCTTTCTGGGTGGTTACATTTGTTTTTCTGTGAGTACAGCAGAAAGCCTCACACAGATGCTCTGATACATATGTCATTAAAAAAGAATTTTGAATACTTCCTCAAATTTTCCCCTTTTTTTTCTAGGCAAGGAACAACAGCTTGAAGAGGAGTCTTTAAAATATTTTTTTTGTAACAAGCGTACAAATGTGAAAAAATGAAAGGTAAAAGCTATTGGAAGAGAGAAGCAACAGTCCGTAGTCACACTTCGGCCTTGCCATGGGGCTGTTTAATTAATTACTGTCTACTTTTACCAGTTCATTTCTACTCAAAGATTTTCTTGTGTTAGCTCTAGGCAGGATAAGCACCCGAGCGGAAATCTTCGTGAAAGAGACTAAACCTGTAAACAGTGCTTGCATTCTAACTGGGGCCACATGTGCCATTATAAAACAACTTTAATTAGAGGCAACTTAGAAAAGATACCATCAGTGCAACAGCAACTACTGTGTACTGAACAAGATGAAACTCAGCCCCTTGGAACCAAAACAAACAGGCCATCACAAGACACTGAGGTTTTGAAACGTGGTGCTTTTAACTTTGGAAGGGAATCCCAGAAAATATGATACCAGAAAAGCATTTTCTGGGTCACTCACCAAATCCAGAGGCTTTTAAAGGGTCTGGGGGTCTAATAAATCCCTAATTTATTATATGATCAATATTATCTATTCAAAAGCTGTATCTGTTCTACGTTTCTCCCTCATCTCACAAGCCAGGGAGTCTTATCTCAAAGCTTTGACAGTCGAAATCACAGAACCATAAGGAAGTTTATGTTCAGTTGCCCTTTCCATCTGTTTTTAATTGCCTCCTGTTGTGAAGTGCTGACTTGCCCTGGTGACAGATCAAGTCCCACCCTGCATCAGGTGCTGTCTGGGCCAGAAGAGAAGTCTCTTTCCAGCCTATGGATTTATAATATCATTTAGAATAGGAGGCAATGGGCAGGATCCTCAAAACTGGATGAAAAAGGACAAATAAGAAAAATGTACAATCATGTTGGCAACTAATTAGGCAGGTGCATGTACAACAAGTGCATATGTGTACTACAAATGTAATGACCGTGGACAGCTCTGATCAAAATCAGGAGTCAGTACACGTATTTGGAAATTAGTGGGAAGAACCACAGCACAGCTTCCATTTACCCTGGCTCTATTGTTTCAGCAAAGATGCCACCAGTGTGTGCTTGTGCTTCTGAGTATGATGATTTCCACTGAGATGAAGTGAGCAGGAAGCCAGCTGGAGCTCTACTCTGTCATCTTTTGTACAGCCCTAAGGCTGCCTGTATGGGTAGAGCCTCTCTGAGATGTTCAGGGTTGGTGTGAAGGGGGACGAATCCTGATTGTGATCATCTATTGGGAGTCAACATTTGCCCTTGAACTTAAAAGTAAGCATTAGGAAGAGTGAATCATATGGCACAGTTTTAAATGACTTTGCTAGTGTTACATGAAACTTACCTTTGGTCCTTAAAACTTGCTAGTTTATTTAAAAAACTCCACCAACTGCATTGCAACATGTTTTTGATTTGGTAACTGAATTATTTGATTAGGTAACTGAACATCAAGATTTAAAAAGCACCAAGGAAATGTGTGGTGCCTGCAAGACTTTGGAAGACGTTTCTCAGTTTTTTGCACTGCCCCATTCAATTGGAAATGTGCCTGGCAGGCAGCTGAGATCTGAGAACTGGCATTGGGAATAGCTTTTGGGCACTGGGAATATTTTGCTACAACAGAGGGTAATAAATACACTCTGAAGAGTGTCCAGTAAGCCAATTTAATTTCTAAGCTGAAAGGCTTTGAGGGAAATTAGAAGGAAACTTGTCAATTTTGTGTAGCATTATAATGGGTTCAAATCTAATATTTTCACTACAAAGAATTGAGTGTCCTGTGAGGGCATGTACTACAATGTGATGATGTTGGCATGTGGTTGTTGTGCTAATGCCCAAAACAAGATGTAGATATTTTTTTCCTTGGAAATCACAAGTCTGTATGTCAGGATTTTTCCAGGAGCAGTGAGGACCAGGCCCCATAGGGGCTGTCAGGACAGGACCTGCCAGGTAGGGCTTGTCCCACTGCCCCAGGAACTTCAGGGCAGCCAATGGTCCTGAACATCAACATAATTGTGATGATGATGGGGCAGGGTTGAGGTGCAGGAAAGAGGTCAGTCTGTCAGTCAGGGTGTGAAAGATACATGGGCACACATAAGCACATTTGCAGTGTACCTCAGGAAACTTCACGAAAGGTGAAGTGAGCTGTAATGAACTCTGAAGCAAAAGGAGAAAATCCCTGAGAAACCACCTTACAGCCCTCCCTCACACAAATCTCCAAGTAACTTGATCAGAGATCCCAGAGCTGCACCGTCTTAGGGCCAGGCAGGAGCATAGGAGGGCAAAAGAATATGCTCAGGGTTCTGATGGGATTTTTAGGAAGAGAATCAACATATATTGGTTCTACTGAAACAAAATATCAGTGTGAATAACATTCCTCATTTTAAAACCCCATTTTAACCTCCAAATGAAATAATTTATAACTATGTTTATTTACTGTTACATAATGCTTTTTAGGCCAAGTATATTTTAAACAGAGTTTCTGCACATCAATGTATTAGGAATTAATTTAACATTTTTTATTTATCTCAATTTCCTTCAGCTTTACTTAAACAATTTGATAAATTTATTGCAGAGAAATTGATGTCTCTCAGGGTGCTGCAATTGCAATTGCTGGGCATATAGGCCCTGCTGTGGTCAGTACTGTTGAGCTAGAACTCTTCCTCCCTCTCAGGTGGGCTTATGACAAGCCCTTATGCAAGCTAAGTAGTACAGGTCATTCTGGTGGCCAGGGATGGACTTGGAAGAAAGTAGGATGCCAAGAAATTTGACCTTGAAAACTAGGATGAGGCCATTGCAGAGCAATGAGATGAACTGTGGAAATTCCATTTGGTAGGGTACACACACCTTCAGGATCCCTGGATCCATCCTCTGCCTCTTCTTCTTCTTTCCCTGCCTCTTATTTGCTTTTGCTCTGCAAAGTAAACCACCTCCAATTTTGATTACAGAAAAGTGTCTGTCATGCACACTTTGCAATGGCTATAGAGTTCAAGATAAACAGCCAAGGAAAGAATGTGATTATGTGAAATACTCTAGTTTTCTGAAGCAGTGTGACCACAGAATAATTTTACTTTCATATCAAATAACCTGCATTTTGATTTTATGCCTTTGTGTGCAGGTGCAAGCATGTGCATGCTGTGGTTCAAATTAATGACTAGATCCAATCCTTTTCTCAGTGGCATTGTCCTGAGAATGAGCTTTGTGCACAGTATGTAGCAGGAACACCAACTGTATGTATGTGTTTCAAAAACAATTGGAACAAGCAAGCCCAGATTTTGATGTCTCCAGATCTTACTAATTTTAGTGTCCATGCTGTGTGACTGTATACTTAATTGTGGAACTAGTGATTTGGAGACAACCATCCAGACGACTTGTCTGAATATTGAGAATGAAACAATTCTAGGATACATTCTAGGATTACCTTTATTTACCCTTTGCTGTTTGGATCCAATTTTTACTCTGTATGTGTCACCTCTGCTGATCACATACAAGTCATGGTTGCTTTAATAAGCTTAGGGGAAAGGAGCTCTAAATGTACTGTTTATCAAGTTGATATTTTTCCTTTAATAATTTTTCCTGTTACACTGCAAATCTTATGCAGCTCACTGGATTTACCCTTTTTCAATTAGCAATCAAAACTCTCCCAATACTTGAGTGTTACGAATCAATACCCACTGAGCCAATTGCTCTTTATAGTGACAAGAATAAAACAGCTGGTGGAGGAAGAAGCAGCTGTAGGAGTTCATTTTAAAAGATTCAGATGCAAGTGGAAGAGGCACTTTAGATTAGCTATAGGTCCATGTGCTGATAAAACTTGAGTAAGGCCATTATGAAGGCTTTTGGTGCTGGACCACCCCGCTGCATGTCCCAGAAGGACATATGTGAGCACACTGAAGGGGACTGGCACCATCTTGATGCAACAAGACTTGTTGCAGCCCTCAATTCTTTCTGTGACCATGATGCAACTGTCACTACATGTCTTCTATGGACAAAACTCAGCAAGGCTTTCCTTTCTGAAATGAGTCTCTCTTCAAGCTCACGTGTGCTCAACAAATACTGAGAAAGTTTCCAAAAAACACGTATTTATTTCAGGGTTTTGTTTTCCAGATGATAGTTAAAACATTGCCAGTATTTCTGTCTTTATTGTCAAAGTCTGTGTCCTTCAGTCCTATTTGTCTAACTAAGAAGTATCGTACCTTTTTCAGCCCACTCATCAGAGAGCAGTAATCCATTTTTTCTGAAAGGTTTGAATCTTGTCCTGTCTACTGCCTTGGGCTTGCTTATATTAAATGTTTCATTATGTTTGATTAACTCTCTCTATTATGAGTGATGGCAAAGCAGAGTGATCACCTACCTGCCTTTCAGAGTAGGAATATAATGGATAGTCCCGGGAATTAATAAAATTTCTATGCCTGATAGCAGCTGGTCAAGCAGACCACTATATCCTCAGCTCTCCTTGTACTTTTATCACCCAGAACAAGACAAATTATGTAAGGCTTGCTAATTTTTTGGCCAGGTCTGTTGATGATTTAACTCTTGCCTGTGAACTCCCTAACTTTCTCTGGATTCAGAGCTGTTAAAAAGAAGTAAACACACGGGTGTTCAAAGCCTTTCTCTCCCTCTGCGGCTCTTCCCATGTTGTTCCTAACTGGAGATGAAAAGGAGAAGGTAAAGATTGCTCTGCCCCAACATGTATTCCAACTAATGATATAATTATCTTACAATGTGGTTTAGTATGGAGTAATTGTAAAAGAAAGCTGTTTGGCAGCATGTCTCAGGGCGGGCAGCTTCCGTGATGTTTCCAATCCTTCACCCAGGGAGAAGTTCAGTAGGAGGGATGAAATTGTGAAACACAGTATGTTTTGGAAGTCCCATCACTGGGCTTTGCACAGGGTGGTGCTAGTGTGTGTTTTTCAAGCCTGTAGTTTCTTGCTCAAGTTTGTGAAGACTCAAGGAGCATCCAGTGCTTCACCTTCTTCAGTAGGTAAAGATTCATTAAAATGCTTAGCCTGCCTCATATATAACATCTCCAAATCCAGTAACATTTTGACAGTCTCTCATTGGATGCCTCAGACAGAGATTGAGCTATTCCACTGTATGCTTTACAAATGAGTTGCTTCAGAGCAAGGTAGAGAATTGACGGCTAGGCTGCACAGGGTAGCCCATGCTAACTCTGGCAGCACATCGCATAGATCTTCTTGAGACTGGTAGTCTGAAAACTGACTGTCTTCAGGTACAATAACATCAAATTGTAAAGAACAGACTAGGAGGCAGCCCAAATGTCGCTTGACTGTTCATCAGACCCATGTACTTGTACCCTTCTTTGATGTAATCAATAGTTGCCTTTAGGACAGATTTCTGAGTTTTAGGTAACAGGAGAGATTTAGAGGGAAAAAAAATCTCCTGATCTTCATGAAGGCACAGTTATAATGATGAAGAGTGAATTGAGCAGGGACAAGTTTGCTGTCAGTTAATAAATTCTGAAGGCTCATAAATCACAGAACTACAAGCCAGGTAAACTGATTATTAGACATGCAATCCCATTAAACTATGCTATAAAAGCTTAGTGTACTTGGGCAAAATGTTTTATCACTTGTCCTGAAGAAGCTGAGAGAAAAATGTTTTGCAACTCCAGAGAAAGAATTGTCCCTTAAAAGTAGAAGACTATAATCACAGAAGGAGGAAATATTAATCCATCAAGAACTCAGGGTCCCAGATTTACTCATGTATTTGAAAAAGAGGAGTGGTGTTGAAGTAAAAATTAACAGGTCTGCAGGAAAGCTTGGCCCTGATTAGTCCGTCTGTTCAGCTCTGCCTCGATGCACTGCTTTGTAAGGTGAAAGCAGAACAAAAAAAAGAGAATCAGTAGGGTAACATACATGGTGGAGATAAATGTTCCATGGCTTGTCTGTATAGAAACTAATTTAGTGTAATTGTTCAGACAGTTTTTCCAGCACAGCTCCAAACATAATCACTTTTAAGCCAGTGCTGTCAAGTAGCTGAAATGCAATGGTTTCAAAAAGGAGCTACATTATTTACATTGTTGGACCTGTCTGGTTTTCATCAGGTTTGTCTGCTTGCTCAGTTGGCCTATCTGTCCGAAGGTCTGTTAGGCCTCTGTGCCATGGCAACATTTGAGTTACTATCCAGTTCTAGAGAAAGTCTCCAAGATGCTTAATTCCTGCAGGTATTAAACACATAGGCTTTTTGAAACAGTGCCCCAGAAAAGACTCAATTTGTCTGCACAGGACTTCGTCAGTACTATCAGTCTCACATTCTCCCACCACCTCTTTGTGGAAGAGACTTTGCTGAGGGGGCGCAGCCAGCTGGAGCTGCAGTAGGATGAGGATGCTGATCCTTGCCTGTGGTTGGTCCTACAGTGCTGCTGCCATGGTCAGCCCTGAGCTCCTGAGAGCAGCCAGGGGCACTGGGATGAGGGCTTCGGATGCTTGGGTGTTTGCAGGTAAAGCAGATGGCTGCTGGATGTGATCAGCAAGCCAATCAGCTGCTTATTTTTGGCACCAACAGTTCTAATGGATGTCACCGTCATAGTGTCCATCCAAAGACACCCATTAAAAAGAAAAGGAATTATGCATCTATAATAGCAAAAAATCCAGCTTGTAAGATACAATTGACCTGCATGGGATAGGAGAAAAGGGAGCAGGTGTCCAGTCTCCAGCCCCATGGCATGAGCCGAAATGAGGATGTTTTGTGCTTGAAGAAATCACTCAAAGCAGTGGGTGCAATTCCCTATTAGGGGATTATCTCTCTCTGCAGCATCTGATATGTTTATTTTGAAAACAAAATGCAGCATTAGATGGGTCATTAAACTTACGCAGTGTGACTGTTTCTGTCCCTCATCTTCCTGTATATCTGCTCCATTAATGGCTTTCAAATCTTCTGGAGATAACTGCAGGGAACAGTGTACTTACTAGATTTAGTGAAACAAGTTCTCAGATCCTGGAAGCTTTTTAAACAAAAAAGCTATTCTTTAGCCCTCCTCCTTTTTTTTTTTTTTTTTTTTTGAGATACAAGAGCTTTATTTTTTTAAAAAGACCTGGAGCCATTCTGAGATGAGAAAGTGTTAGTTGGTACATTAAAAAAAAAAAAAAATTTCCTCTGCACGTATGTTTTTCTACAAAGAAAAAAGATCCATCACTAATGAGTAATGAAAGGTGAACCTGAAATGAATCAGCACGTTGCTACTGAACATCCAGATGGGCCGGAAGATCTGTTTAACGTACCCAGCAATAAAAGTGCCCATTGTCTCTAACTCCAATATTGACATAATTTTCTTTAGTCTTTCAGGTCCAGGAAATGGCAGCATAAAAGTAAATATTTAACTCTGAGTTTATATAGGAGTTCCCTGTCCTGATCAGGTTCTGCTGCCTTCTCTTTCTCTTTCTCTTTCTCTTTTTGTAAGGGTTTCTCAGGTGCCACTGACACTGCTGAAGAGCCCCCAAGGAAATGCTAGCCCCCACGTCAGCACAGCCGTCCCTTCAATCAGTGTTCAGCCCGGTGAAAGAGCTCTACCACTTAATTAGACTTCTAAAGATGAACTCAGTTTTAGATGCTCATTAGTTACTCCCATTCTGTCACCATATCCTTCCAGTCCCACCAGCATAACAGCTGAGGGTCTATACAGGATGGTCCAGTTCAGTAGAGAACCAGGAGAGCTGAGCTGGACTGAGGGTTCAGAGCTGCAGTCAGAGCATTTGCTGTTAGCAGTCAGGTCATTCAGCAGTGCTGCTAGATTTTTTATGACAAGAGCATGTAAAAGCCCTGGATCATTGTTCAGACAGGCAAGTTGGCCAATTTATCAGGTAAGCGTGGTGCTCAGGAGCAGTGCTACAGGAAAACAGTGAGGCAAACCAAGGCAGGAATTGATCCCACACAGTTCTTCTGGTAGTAAGGAATTGGCAAAAGGTGTCCCAACATGAAGAGAAGATCATTCTTGTTTTTCCTTCTCTTTCCAAATGAATGCTGAGAAGTTTATGTTTTGGTCAACCACAATCCCATACTCTGACCGAAACAGTGACCTTGGTCACTGCTAAAGCCAAAGACCTGTACAAAATTGTAACTTGCAGTCTAGTAGGGATGTTCTGAACATACAACTCAATGATTAGATGGATTCAATATCAGTGGAAATACTAGAATCTGATGACAAATTCAGTCCTTAAAAAACAAAAGATGGTTCTGAGAAAAACTGATCTGAAAATGTATGCTTTGAATTTATCAAAAATGCTAAATAAACAGCAAATTACCCCATTTTCTACATTTTCTACTTTTAAAAATAAGAACAGGTTCTACAAATGAGTAAATGAGACCAGGGGCTGCTTTTTTACAGGTGACAGCTGAGGACTTCAGAGGTCCAGTCTACTATATTATGGTCAGAGAAAGTTTCAAGATAATTATGCTTGGCATGCGTTTGCTTTAACAAAACTGCTGCAACAGAGTTTCTGTTCACCTTTCTTTTCTTGAGACGCTAGAATGTACAGGATAGTGAATAAAAAAATGTCATCGGTGTTACTGGTATTCAAAGCAGAATTTTGGCATAAATGTGTATAAGCCTTATTTTGCTATACTGTTCATACAAATGTTTACCAAAAGTACATTTTTAGATCTCAAAAAAAGTTTCTTTACCTTCTATAAATATTGTCTTTCAAAAAAAAAAAAAATTAAAACCGAGGTATTAGAATTGTGTATGCAAGCCAGAGCTTAAATTTTCTTCTCTTGAAATTAGAAACTAGTAGAAAATATACCTTAAATAAATAACTCTGCAATATCAAACATTAAATTTCATATGTAGCATTAAGCAAACCACCGGACACATAAGGCAGTAAATTGTGTCTATCCAGTGCTGAAAGAAATATATACAGAAGATAACTTGAGAGCAAATGGGCTATTTGAATGTTTTAAAACATTAACCCTATTTGTAAAAGTCAATACTTCTCATTACAGTTTGCACTTAGGTATTCACAAAAAGGAGCAAAAAGCTAAATTAATAATTTGTGTGATTATATTCTTGGTTAATACGCTGTTGCTCTGTTACAATAGTCCTCCATTTTATGAGGGACTGTTCAAAAAAGGAGAAATCAGTCCTTGCCCAGAGTGCTCGGAAGTCTAAAATTCTGAGAGCTGGGGTTACATTACTCAAGGACTAGACAGAGAGATGGTGTTATAGGACTGAAAATGGGAGTTGAGGAGATAAGGAAACAACAAAAGAACCTTCCAGATCTGTCACTGCTTTTCCAGAGACTTTGCACACCTCTTCCCCAGTGCCTCATTCGTCTTACTGCACTGGGTAGCTAGTAGACTAATTTTTAGTCTCAGGAAAGGCTAAGCCAATACACACAAAGGATGAATCCAGATTGACGGAAGTTTCCTATTATCAAGTCAGCATGGCTGCTCTGTGAGTCCTGAGAAATGAAGGGACTACCCTCTTTTCCTGCCCAGACGGTGTCAGTGACCTGTGATCAAGAGCCTGAGAAATCTCTGCCTATGATGGGCCATCGTAGTAGTTGGCACCTGTCACACCACTTCCCACCCTACCAGCATTACTACCTTTATACTGGTTGAGGAAAGCTCTATGAGATCCACAGATGGTACCCACACCTCCTTCTTGTCAGAGATCCAACAGTCAACTCGGCAACAGCTTCAGGTGACAAGCATGAGGAAGAAAAGCATGTAGCCTGCATTGGTGAGCCAGTAGAAAACAGTATATACTTTAGGTGGCATGTGGGTGTCAGTGTTTGGGTCTTGTAGGAACATGTATGGCATATCTTGGACATGATGGATCACTGTCCAAGAAAACATTATTAAACAAATTGGATTAATCATGAATAAAAGTAAGCATCTCTACACTCAATTAGTGCATAGGTTGTGTGGCAGCCAACCAGTTACGTCATTTCAAGCTGTTTAGTACAGCAGTGGTGACTGAAGTCAAGCCCCACCCCCAATCTTACTTGAAGTGGACATGAACATAAGCAGGAAAGAAAAGGAGTAGAAAGGGTAGGAGGAAGGAGTGGGAACATCTCAAACCACCCAAAAATTTAAGCAGAGACAGCTGGGTGAGCAAGGGGTGACAATGCAAAAACAAAGAGGGACCTCAGAGAAGAGGCTACAGAAGATAAAATAAAAGGCGTACATGAAACATGAGAAGACATCAAGGGCACTTATTGATGAAGCCACACAAAGACCCAGAGGGGTGACAGAGGCAATCTGAGCACTACTCACATGAGTCTTGGCTAGAGAGGATGAAAGACTTGGCCTTAGGAGGTGAGGGATGAGAGTGAAGCGCACAAAGGGATCAGAGAGGATAAAAGGCATATCTAGGGGGTAGGAGGAAGGTGGAGTCGCTGGAGGAGCTCTCAAAATGGTGAATAGTAATGAGATGACAAAAACTAAAAAATAACTGACTGGTATTATTCTTCAGCTATTACTGGAGAAAAATAACTTACAATTAATTTTAAATCTCTTCTTTCATCTAATACACTCTATGTTTTTTATGAATTTTTATTTGTGGTGGGAAAACATTGGGTTCAGCAAAAAATTTTTGCATTGAAACTTTGGACAGTTTTGGCCATTATTTTAATGACACACCTTGGAGTGTATATTGATGGTTCCCTTAAGTGTATTCATTATTTGCTCAGTACATTTTCATGGATCTATAATCAATATTCATACTCTAGTGCCACCAATACCAAGATGTTATTGTCAACCTTGTTATTAAGTGTTTTGCATAACTCTTCAACTGAAGAGATCAGATGATTTTAAAATCTTTGCCTTTCAGTAATAACCTGCACTTCTCCCAGCTGCAGAGCAAATATTTTTAATTTTAAAAAAAGACATGTAAAGGGTTAGAAACAAAAATTAATTGAAGTTCCAAATACATTGCTTGATGTATTTTGAGATTTGGAAGTCATGATTCAATATTTAACCCAATATTTAATATGTAAAACAAGGCATTTTTAAATTTGCTGTTGCACATATTTACACACTGCATTTTGCGCTTTACCATCAGCGAATGTTAGTAGTCATAAAATTTAAGAGAAATAATCTCTATCCAAAAAGTAACTAAACATGGCAAAACCAACTTGAGCAAAGCTCAGAATAATGCTCATAAGTGATCAAAGAATCAAAATTCTTTAAAATGTTTGTTTAAAAGACATTTAAACTGAAATGCCATTCAAGTACAGAAAAGGGGACTGCAACTGATGTAGTTTGGTCACTCAGAAGTAAGAAAATCAGCTTGATATAAAAATATTCATAGTCAATTAGACAGGGAAACTGAGGGATGGGGTGGATGATGTACACAAGAGTAGGAGAAGTTCTATAGAAATGAAATACTGAAAAATAAGACTAAATTTAAGTCCTTGCTGCAGGCTCCACTGACATTTACAAAAGCAATCTCAACTGTCAATTTAAAACAGGAATGGATGAATAAAATAATGCAGAGAAAAGGGCATCCATCAAGCACATTCAGCCCAGCCACGTGAAGCTGCCTTTGCTTCTCTCCCAGTCCAGTTGGCTTGGTGTCTGCACGCACAGTCTGACTAATCTGCTGCCTGAGTGGGCTGCTGCTGCTTGTTAAACCAATTCTTAAAATAATGGCTGACCTAATTATGGAGTATGGATCTTACCAAATATATATGATGACTGTTTACATGAAATGCATACTGGATATCTTGTAATAATTTCTTTTCACATCTCATCCATCTTCCTTTCCTGAGTACAATTAAAGTGATGTGTATTTATGCAACAAACTTAACAGCACAGATTTAGAAAGCAGAAAGTGTCAAACTGATCACTTTTCACTAGTAGGCACTGAGGAGGCAGATAAAAGGGGGGGGATAGTGATAGTGTCCTTATCTGACTTCAATAATTTCTCTGACATAGGGTTGAAAGTTTCTAGACAGGTTAAACTGTCAGTAAAGGGATACTAACAACCAGTTACATAGTTTGATTGCTGTGTTCATCATATAGCCTGCTAAGTTTTTGATCAGAGTCATTAATTATTCACAGAATTATTGTGAAAGTATTGGACATTGCATGGATTCTCTTGATATGGAGTCTATTAAGCATCTTCTCTACTACAGTGAAAAATCAGCGTATTTTCCAGGTGAAATCAAGGGAGACAAGCTAATTACCCACCATCTATAGATTAATAGGTTGTGGGGTAAAATTATGACCAGTACAAGAAGTGGATTTGCAGATGGGTGTTAGCTACTTTCTCTGTACCGAAAATTTGTTCTTAGACTATAAGTAGTAGCTGCATGCCATTGTTACAGATGGTTTCTGCAGCTCTTGTTCTCTGCTGTCTTTATTGCAGCCGCCTTGGATGTTCCTAGAAAAGCTCTAGTCGCAGCTTCAAGTGCACTGTAGACATGGTTAAATCAAGGTTTAGACTTCCCCTACTTATCTTTATCCTGGGCTATTATTGGACCAGTTGTTACACAATTGATTTTAAATGCTGCTGGAAAAGTTATGAATTTTCTTTAGCATGACAACATATTCTTTAGAGTATTTGAATTTAAGGACACTTAAATGGGTTGCATCAGTATTTTAATAATGAAAGTTCAGATTTTAATTTCAAAAGAGTAATTTTCAACTAAAATTGAACAACTGAAAAAAAAGAGATAGAAGAAAAGTAATTAAATATTACAGGGTAGTTTAATAGTCTGAAAATTAACTAAGTTTGGTGAAATAGAATGTCTTGGATTTACCCAAACAATTTTTTCTTCCTTTAAAAGTCCTCTCAAAGTTTTATATTGTGTTACTATATGACATTCCTCTCACAAATTTGTTATTTTTTTAGCACTCAATTAGAAGATGAAAGACTTTATTTATCCAGGATAGTTTACCTCTGATGTCCCCCAGGCTTTCTACCCTCCCTGACCCTATGTACTTTGATAAATCTGAAAAGATAACAGACTGACAATGGTAAATGATACAGCTCGAGTCTACAGTTAGCTATCAGTATTACAGACATTGTGATAGACAACTAAGGTATGTTGGGATCTATGCATAGAAGAAAAACAAGCAAAGTCTCTTTAGTATCATAGACTCCTTGGTTTTGCAAAAGAGCTTGAGGATAAAGGCACTTCCATAAGTCAAAAAGAAGCAAACAAAACCCAGGAACTCAACACAAACTGTATTTGGGGGGAATGAGTTTGTCTCACAGGTCTAGGTTAGCATGTGCATAGCAGATCCCACCTGTCAGCCAAGTCAATGGTGAATTCCACTGGGGAGTCATCAGTGCTATTCATCTGCAGCTCCAGTGCCTGCTGTGCCTGTGCACATGGTGGGATTAGATAGTTCCTCTGAGCTTTGCAGGTAATTAATTCTCTACTGGGGCCTTGGGGAATAATAAATTTGGTCCTGTGGTTTGATTGCGGGTAACAGAAATGGCCTAATTTCAGGTCATTCCCTGTGGTGGGAAGTGGAGTCTCATCCCTCAGATGATGACTGGGTCATGTTCACATTGCATACACAAGGTTTCCAAACTGGAAGAGAAACTGCAGCCTATGACATAACTACTAAATATTGCTGAACCTCTTGAACAAGCACAAAAAATATCAAATAAGAAGGGTCATTCCTAGCTACTGATTTAGACTGTCTTCCAGTCTTGTAAGCTGAATTGACTCCTCATTACCGTCTCATGAGGAGAATCCTGGGAAGGGATGGAAACTGGAAGGCTTAGAATATGCTTTTCTCACAATTACAATAGATTAGTCCTCTTGAAGGCAACAGTTCCTAGCTTTTGCATGGTGAATATCTGTAATATGAAAGAACAGAGTTTTTATCCCAAGTTTATAACATAAGGCTGAAGCACCCTATTCCAGTGGTTTCAAGTTTATACAATTTATAAATATACTCAGCGTACTGTGCCTAGCAATAACCTGGACACGTGAATATATGCAAGTAATTACCCCCCCTTCACAAACATTATACTGAAAAGAATTTAAATAGTAGTGTTGAAAAAACATCAGAACTACTTGAACTGGTCTTCAAAAGCAAATATATACTCCTCAAAAAGTAAAAATTAATGTTGCTGAGTCTGGATGACTGGTACACTCAAACCTAAGGTTAAAGTCCCAAAAGACTTATTTCTTTAAATTATTTCTTTTTATTAGTCATACAAGCAACTAAGATGTTCATACATTCATGAGATTTATATTTACTCAGTGTCAAAGGGGCTAGGTTTTGGCTAGGTTTTTCTTTTCCATTTTGAAGGAGCTTCTCAGCTCAGTGAAGCACTTGGGCATGTAAGCTGGATCATGAAGTTGAAGCTGGTGTCAGCAGTGTTTGGAGATGTGCTTAAATGATCTGCTGCACTGAAAACTCTGAACAAAGTGACTTCATAGGGGTCAGAAGAAATATGGAGGTGAAACAATGGCAGGACACAATCCCTGCCAGCAGTCATATAACACTGAGAATGTGTGTGGCTGTATTCATGTCAGGGAATGAAATGAAAAGCTAAACAAGATGTTAAATGTATATTAGCTTCTCCTGCACTTACTGTAGAGGCATGTTGATAAGGAGAAGTATATTTTGCCACAACTTTCAGACAGCTTGCTGTTGTGGACTCACTACCTGCTCAGTGGCTCATGAACTGCTGAACTCCCTACAAGTAACTTTTAGCCTTGCTCCAGACAATTCATCAAAAATTATTTGGGGAAGTTCAGTAAGTTGCTCTGTACCATTTAGAAGTGAATTAGGTTAGAGAAAACCACTACAAATGAAGAGATGTTAGTGAGGTGTTTTGGTTTTTTTGCTTTTTTGTGTGTGTGCATTCTGATGAGGCAAGATTTTTTTCCCAAGTGAGCACTTTTCATCACATTGTCTATATTAGTTAAAATGATCAGGGAAGAGACTTTTCCTCAAGAGGCTATTCCACAGTCTAATAGATCTGATCCTTCCATTTTTTGATAGCTGAGCTAATGTTTTCTTTTTACTACTTCAACCCAGTGCTGCTAGCCATACCCCACACTGTCTCTTGGTTGTTTTATGCTCTGAAAAGAATTAGAGTTTAATTATCCTCTTTCTTTCTTATTTAGCCATGTTAAACATATTCAACCCCTATAATCACTCTTTATGAATTGTCTTCAATCATTTCAGATGTTTTAATTTCACTTCGCTGAATTTCCTCACAAATGGTGCTTTTTAAGTCATTCTCTGTTTCCAGATTTCCTCTCACTATAAGTGCTGCCAACATCCATAACAGAGTATATGAGCTGTGGCACAGCCCATGACCACTGCTTAAATAGGTGTCTTCATTATACTGCCTGTTTCTGTATTATTTATTGAATGTTGTGATAAGGAAAAAAAGTCACTGTGATACATGGAGCCTAAAGCACAGTTGCTTCGACAGGATCCTGAACTACTACTCCTGGCATAGACTGTTATTAACATCTCGCACACTACAAAGACATTTTTATTTACCTCTTCCTTTTTGTACCATGCACTGAAGTCACAAGGAAGTTTTCCTTGACATATGCGTTTAAATGTCTTAGTTGTCTGCCTTTCCTCACATACACTGGTGATAGATAGCTTTTCTTCTGTACAAATGTAAGCAGTACTGTACCGGAAAACAGCTGATGTGCTTCTAATGATAAGAGTTGCCCAAGTCTGAAGGTTCACCTCACCAAGAGGTTGGTCTCTGAAGGTGGCCTAATTTCCTAATTTCCACTCTCCTGAAGCAGGTGCTGTTCTGTGAGTGGCTGTCCACCATGGACCCTGCAGTGCTCTGGTTTTGGGAATAATTCCAAAGATTAAAAACCCCTTCAACTTCATTTACTAAGAGAGCTGCTATACTTTATGCTTGTAATCGCATTCATCAAACCTTAGGACAAAAAATACTTGTTTGTATCTTCAATAAGCCTATAGTCCATTGAAAGGGACCGTATCTGGAGAGACAGAAGTGCTGACTCCAAGCCAAAATATCTGTTCTTGCTAGAAACATCTACTGACAAATTAGCTTGGCATCCAGAGACCTCAGAGGCTTTCAGATTTAAACTGCAGCTGAGCAGAGGTGTTGAAGGCCAACATTTTGGCCATAGGCTGCCCACATTCCCTGCTGAATGTGGTTCAAAGCTGCTCAAATACTTGTGCTGCAATGGCACAGGGAGTGGTGCAGAGTAAGAAGTCCACAGCTGGAGATGCCCTCTGGAGTGGCGACAGTTTCAGATCCTGAGAAGTGGCAGTTTGAGGATGATATTTCATAGGTCTTCAGTGCAGCTTTCTCAATCCTTCTCTTTATTTGTGTTATGGCAACACTTAGGAGGCTCTTGGCACTTCTCATGAGCAGAAAAGAGATAATTTAGACAATGATCAAAACCCTGACTCTGAAGATGCTGCAGGGCTCTGCAGTTTAACTGTCTCCCAGGGTTGTATCTGGCAGCCAGGGGTGCAGCAGCATGCACTACATCCCTGTATAGTCAGGAAAGGGGTGGGAGGCACCTGCCAGAATCAATGAAGCTGATTTAAGGGCAGCATAGTAATGGTGGTGTTTTGATGCAACATGATCATGAGTGCAAAGGAAGAAGGAAGGCAGCATTACTTAGTGATAATAAATTTTTAGTATAAGAGGTTAACATTTAAATAAGCCCTAAATCTAAACCTTGGATATAGTCTCTGGATGTGCAGTGGAGAGGCAGGAAAGGGGAAGCTTGAACTGCTGGTAACTGTACGTTTCCCTGCCCAAGCAGAAGCTATTATCCCATTTCTACAATTTCCCAGAGACTCAGTGTAGTTAAACCTTTGTGGCTATGGGTGCTGTTGTAGCTGAGACCCATCCCTTTCACCAGGGCTCCATAGCAGGAATAACTCTGTACAAGCACAGTCCTGCTGCTGCTTTCCTTCAGGCTGTTGTATTAGCCATCATTCCAATGCCTTGATCCTGTTTTTTCAAGCCTCCTGGAAACAGGCATCCCAGAGGGCTGAAACAGTTCAGTAGGTCAATACAATAGCAGGGCAAATACAGAGCCTCATGGGTGTTCAGACCCTCTGACGTGTGGCACTGCAATTACCAGCTGATAAAATAGCTGTATATCACTGGGGCAGGGAGTAGGGGAGGCAGCGGGTATCTTATTACCATCCTCTTTTTGCAGCTTTTGGACAGACCCTCCCCCTGACAGACTCAGAGTTAGGGGGGTTGGGGAGCCCATAGGGTGCGAGAGTCCCTGCCTGTGGCTGGGTATTCAGTCTTGCCCTTTGCAATTTCCACTGAAACCCTATTTTGACTTTTCCCTTCTTGGAGAGGCAGACTGAGTGGTAGAGTGAAATGGGAAGCAGGAGGAGCAGCCTTCCATGACCTCTGCCACTGCTGGGAATGGTGGTCTCCTCTTGAAGAGAGGGTCAGAGGGCATGTTCCTGTCGGAACAGGACAGGCTGTGGGGAATCTGTGGTACAAAGGTTATGGCATCAGGGGTCAGTGTTCAGTTCTATGAAACATGACACACAGGGAGACACGGGGAGACACGTCACGCATTGTGTTTGTGTCCTTGCCAGCTGGTGTCTTTTGGAAGGAACAGCTTGTCTGAATTAGCCATGGTCTTCACTGACAAGGCTTGGATTAACTGGGCACTACAACAGACCTCCACTCATCTCAAAACACTTGGCAGGGAGAGTGCAGATCCACTCCATCTGGGGAGGGAAATCCCTTACTCGAGGCTGGATGGTGAGGCAAGTGGAAGGATGGAACAGCAGCAAGACCCAGGGCTGGTGTCCCCAGTGCCTATGCTAAGGCCGACACACTCCTCACTGCAAAGGTAGGGAACAACTCATCCTCCAGGCTGTGAGCAATAAGGGAAAGGGTAAGTGGATTTAGGGGAGACAGGGGACAAAATACCTGTGAGAGCAGGTAAAGCTGTTTGATTGTAAAAGTGATGTGAAGGTAAAGCAATTCTTCTGGAAAAGCGATGTGTTCTATCTTTAGACAAAAGTGTTGAAAGGAAGTGGCTGAAACAGAGTGGTGTCGTTCATGCATTTGAACCTAAGATAAAAAGACAGAGTTTCCTCATTACCTTCAGTATGCCCTTGTTCAGCACTTCCCTGTATTTACTGTAGGAAATACCTTTGGTATCTCAAATGGTGAGGTTATCTGACTGCAAACACTTATTTAATCATCTAAGTAACTTGCACCAAGGAAGAAAATAGGTAGTTTAAGTAATGTTGGTCACAAAGTCCCTCTGGGGCTGCATTACATTTGCTGACAGACTCAGTCCTGTGCACGTTTGCATCACTTACCCCTTTACTCATGACCCCAAGGACCACTGGGATTGGCTGAAATCTCTGTTCTGCTCACTTCCTTTTTGTGCAGTGAAGTTTTAATGAGTCACCTACTTTCAGGAGAGACCTAAGCAACATTGCTTTTGAGCGTCTTCCACCTTAAGCCTTATTACACAGCCTTTGAAATACTGCCTTTTTTTCTCAAACCTCTTTCCTACCAGAACAAAAGGGCATCAGAAGTGCAGTAGCACCCAAGTGGCTGAGAAATCTGCATCTTTAATGAAGTGTTTTAGGAAGTGCAGATGGCTTTAACCTGTAGCTGTCTGGTGAACACACAGACATGGAGCGTAAAATGTCTGCAAGCTGCAGACATCAGGCAGAGGGGGACACACAGGTGGCAACTCTGCACAGTGCATGTCTCCCAGGCAAACAGCTCACTGCAGTGGTGCCTGGAATGACTGCTGCAGCCATGGCCAAAGAGTCTGGTGTAGAGGCTCTGGTGAGGGATAAGTGCAGCGTCGACAGACACCATTGTAGTAGGAATGTCTCCACTTGCGCCTCAGACACGGGTGGAAAACTCCTCTCTCTCTTCTTCAAACATAAGCGTAAAATAGCAACCAGATTTTGGGAGATAGCTACATTATTCTGAGAAATGTCACCCCAGCATAGTGCTAATTGCAGCATTTGAAGTATTCCTAACGACTCTAATAGCAGCATTGTTTGATCCTCACCTTTTAGTAAGTAGGAAAGAATCCTGCTCAGAGCTCTCTGCAGCAAGACAAGTTGTAATGTCTATTTATTACAAATGTGTACAAAATGTCAATGGCACACCATATCCAGTAGAAAAAAGGTGGTGAATCTCTATGGTCTTACAGACAAATTGGGAACAAAGTATTAATAAAAAAATTAATGATTGAACAGTGCTGTTAAATTTCTGCCTTTTATTAAAAAAAAATAAATGCACAAGGCAGTGACAGTTTACAGTTCAGGAAGGACACAGTTTCCCCCTGTGCTGACAGCCACTTCTGCTCTATTTAACATGTGGAATTTAAGTGGTGCAGAAAGTATACTTGGCCAGGAACTGATGTCTCAAGCCTCTGCAAAGGAAAATGCAAAAAATTAGTTTTCAGTAGGAAATTTCTTGATATTCTACAGAGTCATAGACTTGACTTCTGTTTTGCAATTAGACATCAAAGGAAAACCTGTCATTTAAAATAAAATACATCGATTGAGATCCTTTGAAACAAGCAGCACGCTGAATATAAATAATTAGTCATATTTCCGTTTATTTTAATCTCACGAAACTACTGTTGAAAGCCATTGTTAAGCATGCAGTCTGGCGTTGGAAAGATTCTTATTAACTTTCACAGGCTGTGGGATAGGCTCCAGGACTTAACAGATTGTGTAGATGAAATAGCACTCATAATCCCCATTACATGCATTTGTCCACAGCTAGATCAGACAGGTTGTGTTTATTTTGCTTTATGTGTGGTGACTGGGTAAAAATGAATGGCCTTTACTATGTGGGAGGTCAGAGTAGATATCTTAATTATGCCTCCCAGACCTGTGCTCTGTGCATTTACAGGCTAGTGAGGGTACACACATGAGGTGGGGTAATTAGGAGACCCTTGTCAGGGAAGAGATGTTAGTGAAGGCTAGAGGCATGCAAAACATGGTCAGCTCTCTCCTGTTTTCTTCCCTAGCTTTCCAATAGGAAATCCTGAATCAGGGAGGCGTAATGATCAGCTGGGTAATTTATATCACCCGAGGCATACTTGCTTTTATAAGAGAGAGTTTGCACAAAGCAAATGTCGCTTCAGATTGAGCAGCAACAGATTGCTTCCAAAACAAGAGGCACAGCTCTAGAAGTGGCATGTTCAAGGATGAATCCATGTGGCTGCTGGCAAAGGCTGTCTCAGGGCCTGCCTGTCTATCTTTCCTACTCCAGAGAAAGAGAGAAGCTCGGGTCAGTGGTAAAGGCAGAGATGGCAATTTAGGACCTTTATAGCCTATTTTGGGGTTCAGTTGCTTAACTTTTGTTGGTACAGGATGATCACTGGCAGAAATGGTTGCGAACAAACAAACCAGAATAAGGGACAGTACCTAACTAGTAATAAGGGGTGTGGTAACTGGATGCAGATAAAGTAAAAATGTCAGCAAATGCATAAGTCCTCTGTATTGTTATCGAACCTATTTTCCTTTCAAAAAGACTGTCTAACAAAGATACAGTTTAAAGTATAACAACCTACTTTGCTATGATTGAATATATCAGTTAAAAGAATCCCAGCTGCATTACTGAAACCCTTCAGACGCCAGTTCTTGCTGTTTGTATTTGGCATTGAATCGATGTCAATTGTTCACACAGTTCAGCGCTGGGTGTTTGATGTATGTGGAAAACCAAAGAAAACAATAGAATAGTCTGTTAGTTACTGACACTCCTACTCAAAGATGATAACAGAGGTTTTTTCCTAATACTTTGCCTTTCTTTCACCTGTCACCTAACCGAGATCAACAGAACAAAGTAAAAATTAAAGGTAGTAAAAGGAAAACTTCTGTTATACCTAGTAAGACAATCTTAAACTCTCATGAAATAAGTAAAATAGTAAAAGTATCAATGTATTTACTCAGTCACTTGTGATTATAGAAAGTAGTTCCTAAACACCCTTTGATATTTCTTTAAGTTCCTTTGTATTACAGTGGCAGTGGGAGACTAGAGCCCTGTTTTACTAGCCTTAAAAAAAAAATCCAAAATAAAACAAAATTCCCACCAAAAACCAGGGTAAAATCTGTTTCTACTAAAATTGCTTCTAATACAAATCTCAGACACGTGGCAACAGATGAATGCAGCAGCAAGCTGCAGGGTATCAAAACAACTTATTTGCAGAAATCACAATCCCTTTTAAGACAGCATCCATACTCCTTACAGGCATATTGACTGACCATTTGTCAACAGCGCATTCTGTAGGATGGTTGCTCATTTAGGGATATCTCCATTTACCACCACTTTAAAAATAAAAGGATTTCAAAAGCTCACTCATTGTCCTATCTTTTTGACAAATTCTTTTACTCCAGACAGATTTTCAAAATAAGTATTACACCAAGTTCCCTGTATCTGTGTACCCACAGAACATTACAAGCTGTCTATATCAACACCAGAATCAAGTTCTCTTGGAGTGTTTTTGACTGTTTAGTAATTAATTAATTATGTGAATGTATTTTTAAATTAAATATTAGTCTAATCAGTTTCCTACCAATCTCACAGTAGAAATCTTTGAAACAGGAATGCTGCATGTAACATGCAGGAATTGTCCATTATTTCAACATGCCTTGTTCATCAAAGTCCTGAGATGAAATCTGCCATGGCTGTAGTCTCTGTTTCTGAGGCTGTTAATGATGTTAGCCCTGTGCTGAGGATAAGGACCAGTCAGCACTTATTTGCTGTGATTTACCTGAGGCAGTGGGCAGTTTCTTAACACTCCCCTGCAAGGATATGCATTCACCAGACTTACTGTGTATACGGTCAACTATCTGGGATCAGTGGGAGAGATCCCTTTAAGTTGATTCTGACCCATTCTTCCTTTCCCAAGTGAGCACCTACCAAAACATAGGCTGGAGTGCTCCAGTTAGCCTGTGAGCTTTGCACTGAGATGGATATTCTGCACTGAGCTGTACTCAGCACATTTTCAGATAACCCAGCTAACTGCAAACAAGGCCATGTTGTGATGCTGCCCTGTTATATGAAACCAGTGTTTGCAATCTCTGGGTGCCTTATCTGGAGTTTTGCCACAGAGCTAGGATTTGAAGGTTATAGCTTTTCCAGGCATGAAATCTGGATGAAGTTGCTGTTTTTGAAAAGCCAAGATCATTCTTGTGCTTGATGGTATGAGGTACTTGGGTAAGTGTAGAGGGAGATAGCTTTAAATAATGTTTGGCATGGAGTTGTTGCAGAAGTTCTTTTACCCTCTTCTCTCCACCCAAGCCTCTGCAACAATGTATTAGCACCTCAGGCACCTAATGCTGATTTCTCCAGTATAAAACCCAGAAGATGGCTGCCAAGAGCAAGGGATATGCTGACTGCAACCTGGTTTCAGTGAGCAATGAGAGTATAAATATATATATATTTATATATATCTCCTTAACAGCAGGACAAAACAGGCTTGAAGGTGCTGCTAGACCATGATTATCTTCCTTGCACTGTGCACTGGAGTGGCCAGAAGTGGGAGGTACCTTTGCCTCTTTTTTCATGTTAGGTTCTCAGACAGGTTGGCATTTATTCTCTTTTGGTAGCTTAGGTCCTCCAGAGCCAGGATATGTTCTCTTCTGTGAGGAGTTCCTTATCCTGAACAGGCCCTTAGGCACTGTTGTAGTAAATGCAGTTTTACTCTTTTCTATGCAGCAATGTAAGTAAGAGGGGTGCAAATGCAGTGATTCCTTACTGAAGGAGGCTAGATGATGACTAACAGTGACAGTCACGCCATGAACACATGCAAGAGATCAAGGGAATGATGCCTCTCTCCCATCTGGATGGATTACTTTACATATGCATACATAATATCTCATGTTAATTTTAGTATAAACTGAAAGAAATACAGAAATTATACAAGTACACTTTGAAATTTGAACTGTGCTTATGCCTCCAAATCCTATTAAACCCTAGGCTCAGCTTACCAGCTGCTTACTAACCTGTGGTTCAGGTTCCCATTTGGTGCCAGGATGGCTCTGCAAGAGCTGAGACTTGTTTTAAATTATGGTCCCCGCACAAAGAGAAGTCAAAAGGCACAGCACAGTAGCCCAAAAACTGAGATGGTTTTTCGTACTTTCAGAGGGAGGAGTGGAAGTTGAAAAGATTTACAACAAGAGGTGACTCAATGGGATTTTCAGAACTGGTCTGCATGGAGAGGTGCAAACAGGTCCAAGTTCCTTTGCTCTGACTATGTCTGGTTCAGAAACTATGGAGCTGTGCTAATGCTGTGCTTGAGTTGACTTGCCTTGTTGAGAAGCTAATAGAGTTGTGTGGCTTTCAAACCAAAGCTGGCTCATGGCCAAGCAGCCTTGAGCACAGGCAAGGGTGAGCTCATGAGCTCGTCTGCCTGTATCCACCCAAGGATATTGTTCATAAGTATTCCAAGCCTCAGTGAGCATCACACTTGTGAACCAGGGCTTTGGGTTTGCCTCGACCAGAAAGACTAACTGAAGTGTAGGATGTTGCAGCGAACGTGAGCTGAAGGCAATGGAGAAAAGGAGGACACTTGAATTTCTGAAGCCCTTTGAAAACCTGGGGTAAACTCATTTCTAAGTATGGCTTATTGGATGACAGGGCTACCTCAGCAGAAGATACAATCTCTTTGAAATTTTAAATGTTCTGAATTTTTCCAAAATTAACTCTGAGTTAGTTACAGAATTGGTTTGTTTTCTTCCAGTATCTTCTGCTTTTGTTTCTCTATCTTATACTGATCTGAGGGTTCTAACTGGAATTTCAAGCATCTCAAAATTTGTCACTTAAGACTTTGTACAATCAATCTGGTTAGACAGAGTCTATTTATATACATTCAGAGAGCAATTTCAGTTTGCTATAGTTCTAACATGACAAAAAAAATTCAAAGGAATAATTGCTTTTCATATTATATTAGTTTTAATAAAGCAGCCAAAGAACAAATTGGCATCTGTTTCCTGGCATTTATTCCATTACTTTACCATAATTTTTTTTGAAATCATGAAGTTCCTCTCAAAATGCTAAAGTGTGATTAGGTTGTGAAATCTGAATCCAATTAAAGAAAATCCTGTGCTTGAAGGATTCACTGCTGTCATGAAGCCACCAATCAGATTTCCAAAAAATGAATGCTTTAAAAAATGGTATGAATTTACTTGTGAATTTTCATGCCTTTAGATTGAGTACAATAGCCTTGTACTCAAGTTTTAAGATACTTCTTAAAACTTCTTTTAAGTGGCAAAATTAGGTTGATTTCAAAACAGGAAAAAGGGTAAGGTTTTAATTTCATAATAAATTCTTCTTTAAAGTTCCCAAAGCATTAATAAAGCAATAGCATTGACTCAATGTGGACACAGGACTGTCCTCTCATCAGGTAACAAGTGTCACACTTCTCCTATAGAGAGTGACACCAAGATACAAAGTTGGCTTAGGGGCATGTGGCTGCTGCTTGCATGAGAGGTCTGAAAGTGAGAGCAAACTGAAAAGCGCCAAGTCCTGGGTTCTAAGGGTTTCTGAGATGTTTTGTTCCAGATTAAAAGTCAATGAATTTTTATCACAAGGACTCCCCTTGACCTCCCTTGCTTTATGGTAGGTTTTCACCCTTGCTGCCATAACTTCTTATCTTAGTTGCTCAATATTAATATTCTTTTCTGAACTCTGTTAAATCTTTGCACACACAATGAGGCCTTGAAATAGGAAGTATCTGTAGTAAGAATTTTCTAGACAGTTCAGTCTGTTCATATATTGTTTTTTAAAGTTCTTTCAGCCTTGATTTACATAGGAAGGGCAGGAAACGTAGCAATTGCTCTGAACCATTAATTTTTTGTTATCTCTATCATGTCCACTGTACATCTCTTAAAAATAAAGACTTTTATACTTCTCAAACTCACATCTTGGTCTGGTTCTCTTAATTTCTTCTCCCCCCCCTTCTCCAAAAAAAGCCAATTTTTTTTTTTTTTTGATATGCTGAATAGAACAGGATGTTCACGAGGAGTGCTTATGTTCTCAGAACAGTAGCATGTTTTCATCATTGCATTATGGCAACACAGTATTCTATTTATTTACCAGACTGCATTTGAGGAGTGATCAGGGACATTGTTCCTATGAGCACAGGAACAGGTTTAAAAGTTCTTCATCCTCCCACGTTAACTAGATTTCATCAGAGCTAGCTGTGATTCTACCATGCAATTAGTATTAAAATGAATACTTTATTCATTTCTATGAAAAGAATGCAGTTCATTATACGAATACTTTTACAACATAGGATGTCAGTGACTTTTTGAAGTTGATGTCACACCTTTCAAAGGCTGGACTTGGCCTGTGTTTGTGAGGCTTATCTGAAAACTGGTTAGCAAATATGGGATATTCTATTGTATACAAACATATATCAATACCTCTTTCAGGCAGCTATAATGAGCATTATAGGTCATAACAAGCACCTTACATTTGAGATCAAACATAAGGTTCCACAGTAATAATAGTAGGTCTCCATTGTCTTTTTCTGGGTTAAGCTGGGATTTGGTCCTGGATGTTGGAACAGGGCAAGAAGATGCCAGATCAGCAACCTTTAAGAAGGTCTGTTATTAACCACAGAGGGCATTTGGAGTTGCCTAAAAACATACTGCTCGCTTGCAGAGCATTCCTGGTTAGACACTGGAGAACTAAATATATTCCTCGTACATGGATAACTCCATTAGCATGGATGAAGAGTAAATAGGCACAGAGATGGATGAAACAGATCCTAACTCCACTATTTCCTAGTCTTGTCAGTGAAAGGGAGAGGCTTCATTCAATATAACTAGAAAAATCATGCTTTTGTGCATTGCTATAGTAGTCAAGCTTCCAACAGGCATCGTGAACAACTAAGAACTAAGGGCTGACAATGTCCTTAAAGTCAGTCTCTGAAGATTAAGATTATGGAAGACAAACGGTGCCTCTGGAACTGTGCCACTTAACACTGGCACGTCCTCTGCTCTGTGCCCAGACAGCTTCTTGGATGCTCCAAGGAAGCCACCTTGGAAGCTGGCCACTCTAGGAGTCTGAAGAGACACAGGTAGGTGGCACAGAACTTCACAGAATTACAGAATCATTTAGGTGGGAAGAGGCCTCTTAAGATCATTGAGTTCAACCATTAACCAGGCATTGCCATGTTCACCACTAAAACAGGTCCCTAAGTGCCCCATCTACACATCTTTTAAATACCTCCTGGGGTGCTGACACAACCACTTCCCTGTACAGCCTGTTCCAACACTTTACGGTGCTTTCAGTGAAGAAATTTTTTGTAATATCCAACCTAAACCTCTCCTGGAGCAACTTCAGGCCATTTCCTCTTCTTCCCTTTGCTCAGGTCTGCTCAAGTGTGCTGCTTGTGTGTTGAGGGCTCACTTGTCCTGCTGGTGGACTCTGTTTTGGAAAGCACCCTGACAGGTATGAAGATTTCTTCCCCTCATGAATTTTATTGCTCAGATATCTCTTCACTTGTCCTGATGCCTCTTGTATTTATTGCGCAGGTCTCTGGCTGGCTTAGCCACTGCAGCCCTTAGAGTGGCTCTGTTGCCGGCCTGAGTATCTCCCAGTCAATCAGGTAGAAACTTTATATTCTACCATATTCTCCAGCAGCCCTGAAAATATTTGAGAATATTAAGAAAAGATGATCCACAACTGTGTTTCACCCAATCAAGTAAGTTGGTCTAATTTGAAATTGTCTCTAGAAAATTTGGCCTTGTGATATCTGTTTTAGCTGTGAAGGAGATGTGACTATGCTGCCGTAGTTGTTAGCTGTATCTGGGAAACAGTGGAGTCTTATTTGTCCAGAGGATAATGTCACATAGGACCCTGAAAAAAGGCATTTAAATGCTGAAAACATTTCTAGAAGAATATCTACATGTGTCTTCTGATCTCCAACCATAATTCACCCATTAGTTCAAAAGGATGACCCAAATTAGTGAATATTTGAGCTGGTGATTTTAAAGGGGTTATAGTTACAGAGGACTGACAGAATGAACTCAAGGGTTTTATGAGTAACTTTATTTTCCTCTATGCTGCTGAAGAAAAGGTTGCAACTGCACTTTTGAATAGTGAACAGCTACATGGGAAGTGACATTGCTCTTGCCTTTCTCTCCAGATGAATGAATCAACTGTTATCACCTGTCCAACCAAATATCAATATTACATGGTAACACTTAGACAAAAACTGTTGTCAGCCTCTGGCATCACAAAAATTGAATTTTGTGCCCAATTTCTAATTGGAAAACAGCATGCGGCATGACTGGTAACAAAGTGGGGAGCTACCACATTACTAGTCATATGATTAAGCTCCTGAGCTTCAAAAGTTGTTTTTGGTAGGAAATCTGGAATTAAAAAAGCTGAAATGAAGAATACATCCCAGCAATCATCGAACAGCTGCAGAATATAAGACCATTTTAGTCCCAAGCTACCATAAATGGATTTTCGGAATGTGGTCAAAAGTGACAGCAGACAAGGAATGGACAGCAGGGGAAGAAGTGTGATCTTGCAAGGAATGATCAGAACAGCTCAGCAGACACTGAAAGGGAATAAGTAGTCTGAGGCATGATATAGGGGTGGTACTATAAAATCATTAAAAAAATCAGCTTTGGGCCAGATCAGATGTCTGGGTCTCCTATGTAGCCAATGAGAGCAGTGAACACAGGTAAGCAGATAACGAGCTTCTGCAGTTTTCACCTAACTATCCTTCAGTCTCCAGCTATCCTCATCTCGGGGACTTACCAAGTGTGACTCGCAGCACCCTCCCAAGCTGTTCATGCCACAAACTCACAGGAACCAGGGTATCTGGTCCACTAAAGAAGCATGTTCTCCTTAATTCTCCCTTAGCAATTATTTTCCCGTCTTCATTTATTATCACAGGTATTGTTTAAACTTAGGTTTAATTGATAATGTCATATTTTGCTCTGGGTTTTGTGTACATACATAATGTCTACCCCAACTGCTAGTTAGATATGGATATGCATATACACTTATGGATATGAATATATGTATGAAGTAACTAAAAATACCATTGAATAAAGTTCCTTGAACAGCCTATTACTGACTTAAAAGAAATAAAAAAGCAGAAGAACAAAACTAAATAATATTCAAGTCAAGACTCAAACTAAACAAAGCCAAAGATGTCAGAATTTGAAATCTTATCCTGAACACATGCTGCTCTGAGAGTATATACAGCTGGGGAGACTCAGAGAATGCCAACTAAAATTATTTCTATTTATGTAATGCAATATTGAATACATTTACGTTAGAGATGATTGCTATTGTTACAGAATGCAAGTAATCATGTTAATTTCAATAACATTCAATATCACAATCCTGTATAAGGGAGGATTTTAATCATGTTAGGAGAATGAATTCATTGATTTTCCAGGTTTCCTTGCCACTATTAAGAAAACAAAGTTTTATAAGACTCTCAGCATATCCTTCTTCTTACATTGATTTGCTCTTTTCTATAAGCCAGGAAGATGTGAAACATTTTTAAAACCCTTTCTTTTCATATTCCCATTGGTGAATAAAAAATCAGCTTTTTGGCTGAAATTTACTGGCATGAAGCAAAGGAACACAGCTCATCTCATTTCATAAGATGCGTACTTCAGTTCAAAGCATCTCTTTCCTGAGTGAATTCAACAAGTTTACAAAGTAATGAAGCATTTGTGTTCAAAGTCTCTTCCCTGAGGAATACCATGTCTCTAAGAGTACTTGATAGCATTTGCAAGAAGCTCATTTCAATGAGCCAGATTTCAGCAAAGTTATCTGGCAGAAAGAGATCAATATTTGCACATGAAGTGGACAGAAAATATCATCAGGAGATGAAACCAGAATATTATCCATGGGTTCATATATACAGATGTGTCAGAAAAAATCTCTGTTACAGTATAAAATACCTATGAATAATATGCGGTGCCCCTTTCCGGAAGCTGTGTTCAGGCAAGAGAAACCAATTAGAAGATATATTAAAAATGTGATATTCTTCACGGATAAGTTAAAATTTTGTGGCATCTCTGGTCACTGATTAAATTTTCGTCTGAAGGGTGTTGTGTAAGAAGAAAATGGGGCCATTTTCAACCCTGGGAGAATCAATGCCAACCTCACATTAAAAAGAAGAGCAGGCGAAGAAACAGTTGCAGAGATCAGCTGAGGAAGTCTTACAAGAACTAAAGAAAGAAAGGCTCATTTATAATGCATGAAGCCCCTTGGCCCTCATTAAAGGATAAGTATGCTGCCTTGGATACTGTCTTACCCCAGCATCCTAAGTCCTTGGTTCTGGAAATTGTCCAGATGAAGGCCATAAGGATAGGTAAGAGTAAAACGGAATGTGATAATGGCTTTGAGGTTGTAATTTGCTCAGCCTATGGGATGTGCAAAGAGAATTCAGTTGGGATACACAAGTACCCACGAGAAAAGTGAGAATTAAAATGTCCTGAAAATTACATCAGGTGCTACCACTGCAAAGCCCATGGTGAGGGTGTGTGTGCAGTCAGCAATGAAGGTGACTGAGGACAGAGGAATCTGCTCTGACAGGAAAAGAATAACAGGAAAAGAGATGGTCTTCAGGCAGACTCTCTGCTCGGGGGTGTGCAGCAGGGATTTATGTTTGAGAAGCAATTGTTGCTATGTGTCCTTGCAGAAGCATTTTGAGGTGAAAAACTCTGGGGAACATCTGTCTAGCCAGTT
Source organism: Empidonax traillii (assembly GCF_003031625.1). NCBI lineage: Eukaryota > Metazoa > Chordata > Aves > Passeriformes > Tyrannidae > Empidonax > Empidonax traillii. Next base: position 901,127 of record NW_020955447.1, read on the forward strand.
GGCTTTGCTGCCTGACTGGTCATTGCAAGGTAGAGGGTAGGGAAAAGGCAAGGAGAAAATGTGGAAGCTTGCTGTTTTGTATAAAATCTGCAGAATCTTATACCGAAGCAGTCAAAGAATGTTAAAATTGAATCTGCCCAAGACCCAGGGAAGAATGTTGTGATTCAGGGCCTGACCCAAAGCCAATTGAAGCCTGTGGGTTATGGAGTGAGTGTGCTATTGTAAGCAACAAACAGGATGTTACCATATCCCTTAGGACTGCAGAAACTTTAAATATCAGACTGGAAGAAATATCTCAGCTCATCACTTCCCATCCCCTTTCTATAATAGTCAGCCATGAAATATAACCCCATTTACAAGTGCATCAAATGAGTTTTTATGCTGCTTTGGTGACTTCATTGCTGTGTACAATATGAAATCAGCTGAACTATAATATGAAATCAGCTGAGCTATGCTGAGAGGTATGTGTGGGGGGGTGTTAAGCTGAATTAGACAAAAACCCACTAGATATAAGTGACAGTTAGTTACAGAAAAAGCCTGCAGTTAAGGTAGAAGGTGTTCAACAGGTTATTCAGACTAATTTTTCAGCTGTGCATGGGACACAGCATTGAATGCATAGGATTGTGTGGGAATTTCCATGCATCAATGCATTCATGAAAAAAGGGCATCATGAAGGATAGGAGTTAAATTCTTACACTGACAAGCAGAGACTAGTAATATCACCATCTAGGAATGCAGAGAATGTTGTAAAAGAAGTTGTTAAGCTTCTAAAAAACCTGAACATTAAAATCAATTGCTAAACTGCAGACCTAGAGAGCAGTGAATTTGAAATTAAAATTTGTGGGGTAGTTGGAGCAGTTATAGACTGAGGAATTTTCTGTGGGAGGCATGCTATTTTAAGTAGCTCTTATAAAACAATCTAGATGAAAATTAGATGATTACAGAAATGGTGCTGATTTATGCCAAAGGAAAATCTTGCTTCCAACTATAAGGATTCGTTAAATTGTCAACAAATTAGTGGGTAAAGAAGCAGTGGCATATATAATTATTCAGATTTTTTTAAAGTCCCTCAATGATATTATTAAAGAAAAGCAGGCACCTAGAGGGTAAAAGATAATGTTTTGTTGTGCAGTGGAAGTGGGCTGGGAAACAGCAAAATTCAAAGGATAAAGAGCCAGTTTTCATCTAGAAATGAAATTAATAGTGAAGTGTTTGCAATGCATCTGCTGTATCTGAGGCTTTTTACTAATAATCTGACAGCAGGGCATAGTATCAAAATTTGCAGAAGATGCTAGGTGATTTAGATCAGTCAGGGATTGAGATACGCAGATATGACAAAGTGAAGACATTCGGCAATGTATTATGAGTTTGATGTTTGTTCTGGGTGTTGTTGTTTGGGTCGTCGTCCCCCCACCCCGTGGTTTTGTGTATTTGTTTGTTTGTTTTTTTAAAATCAAAAGCAAAGTCATAAGCATTACAAGAAACTGTTAGGTTCCTTGCAGCACCAGACTGTATTCTAAATTAAATGAACAGTTTCAGTGCAAGATTTGCAAGTTATTACAGATGGTCTGGAAGAACCCTCTGCCTAATACCAATGAAAGAAAAAGAGTTTGGTTAAGAAAGGGACAGCAAGAACAGAGTAGAATTCTATATGGCTGTTGTATCTCAGTCCTTATCATCCCCTGACTTCTAGTAATGTTTGCATTTGTAGTCTGCCAGTCCTCATTAAACTGTAGGCAGTGAAAGAAATCAGTTCCACCTAAAGAACAACAGATATGATCTCCAACAAGGAAATATTTCCAGAGACTGAGGAAGATCAATGAAGACATTAATAAAAGGGAACAGAAGCTGAGAGGCTCATGAGAAGAAAAGAACACTCCTCATTTTTAAAACAGCTTTAATAGAAGAAAGAGCAGAAATTGGTAAAGTCTAACAGTTTTGAAATAGAAAAATAGCTATTCATACACAGTATATAATGAACTTGCAGAACTTGCTGCAGGAAATGTTAAAGTAAATATTTCATGAATGCTGTCAAACTGAAAAGTAAGCATGTCATCAAAATTCAGTATAATACTCAGTGGATAAAAATTTGGAAAGAACTGCACTTTTACAACAGTGCTGACTCTGAGATATGAGCTTCCCTTGTATAGGGTTAGGAAAATTATTTCCATTGTAAATCTTTTTTATATCCTTGTACAATAATAGTTATGGCTGTAGTGGGGGACGCATTTTGTTATAGACCTTTATTGAGCTTTTATTTTCCTTCAGTGAAAGACTCAGAGGTCTGTGGTACCCTCCAGCCTTGATCTATATTTTTATTTAATTATTTCAGAAAAAAATCTAGGCAGCAATTGATCCTCTTCAATGTTCAAAAGCTTTGCTTTAAATATGCCATTTGAATGGCAGTCAAGCTGTCATCTGCTTTCTTGGCAGAGGTAATTTTGGAAAGACTGGATGGTGCTTAATATGGAAACATTAATTTTACTGTTACTAGCATCAGGAACTTATAATTAAGTGTTAAGAAAAAGAAATATAGAGAAGCTCCAAAATGAAATAGAGGAATGTAAGTGTTCTGAAGACACAAAGTAGATAAAAAGGTCAAGAGAATGAAGATGAGACATTTGGAAATTAAGAAATGCCTTTTATTAGTGTATTATCACAACTCCCATTGACAATCTGGTAAGTTGTGCTTTCTGCCTTCCTTCTTCTGACCCCAAATTATTGAAAAACAAACACCTATTTCTCAGTGATTTCTCCTCCCAAGTGGTCTAGGCAAACTTGCCTCCCACAAAATGTAGCAGGAGGCATCTTGTGCTGCATCTGCTGCATTTGAAGGTCATGTAACACTTCTGCAGAAGAAGAATCAGATGTTCTTTGTTACACCCTATCACCATCCACTCTCCTTTATGGATATGGAGGCTCCATGTGGAGATGGGCATTGTAATTTCTACTTTGCAGGCAGAGACCTGGCAGCAAAGTTACTTTCCCAAGGTGGTACAGCCTGTGGAAGCCAAGAATGCAAACCAGACACCAGGTGCCTCAGGTCAGGCTCAGCTATTATGTGCCTGGAGAGTTACCAGGGTTTGAGTGGGAGAGAGGGGTAAGGAATGAATCCTGGGCTCATGCTGCTGAGAGAGAGTTGTGTTGCTCTCCCTATCCTTCAACATTTGGAGCACAGGAAGAAGCAGCTCCTGTACAGTATGGCTAGAGCTGTACAGTATAGCCAGTTACAGTATGGCTAGAGCTTGCTGAGCTCACTGTGTGAAGATTATATCGCTTTATGCTTTTTGTCATGGTGTTTAATTAATACAATGCCATATCAGGATAATTTTAAGATATTTATAAACTGGAGTGGGCATTTATAAACTGAATTAGGGGGATTTAAAAACTGGAGTGCCTATTGAGTACTCTGCTCTGAACATACAGTAATAAAGCCAGGGAGAGAAGCATTTCCTACACTAAGGTAAAGAGCTCTGACTAAATAACCTGGCAAATAAGGAACTGTTCTTAGTGGCGAGGCACAGGCAACTGCAGATGGTCAAATTCCCTCCCTTCCTAAGGCAGGTCAGGGCACATGTCACCTCTCTACTTTCTCTTCTCCCCAGCACACCTTCCCCATGCTGAGGAACCTGCCTAAATTTGGAAAGCAAGGGGACAGCAACACCCTCTGACTGCAATTCAAAAGAACCCCACACAGGCACAACATACTTGTTTTCTATTAGTTAGCGTTATTCTCCTGCTTTCTGAAGTCTAAATGGAGAGTAGACTACAGAAATCCTAAGTGAAATGTGGTTTTGAGAGGTTGTGCTGGGTGCACACTTGTCTTTTTTCTCTCCCTGTCTCCAAGTTTTACACGGGAGACCTCGCTGAATCTTTCATTTTGCACAAAGACTGCTCTGAAGCTGCTTAACCTGCACAATCCTCACAGAGGTGTATTAGGGCCTGGGGAGGCTGTATTAGGGGCCGTGTTCTCGAGACTGGTGCAGGAGAGGGGAGAAGATGCGAGATGATTCCCTTCACGAACCCTCACTCTCCTGGGCTGCCTTGCACACTTCAGAGAGATTTGAGGTCTGCTCTTGGGGAGGAAGATAAAAATACAGCTCTGAGTGCCCTCCTACTGCAGTTCTGATTTATCTCCTGAGAAGTCACCAGACTCCACTCTGCTGCTTATTTATAAGCAGGCTTCTAAAAACAAAAGGCTTTTCTTTAAATGGCTACTACTGAACTTTAAAAGTCAGCAAGGACCTTTGAAACTACCAAATGGCACAGAATAATATCATATAATATCTAGTAATGCTTACCTGCACACTCATTGTGTTTTTCTGATCTGCTCATTCCTCATTACACCTATTGAGATGCAAGAGAGCCAGCCAGGTTCAGATGTCACCGACAGAGCCATTACTAGGGAATGTGGTGCGAGGAGGAGCAGGATTCACATCCCAGACTAAGGTTTCAAGGTTTTTATGACCATTACAGGAGGTAGGTTCATGTTCTGAACTGTGATAAATTAGGAAAGTTCTGCATATTTCCAAACAGTTAGGACAACTTATGCCACCTACCTGGTTTTGTATTAGCTGAAGGTGAAAGGCAGGGCTGTGATTCAGTAATTACAACGTGAATTTTGCCATTGAGGCCAATGGGATGCCACTGTCAAGACTTTAAAGCAGCAAAACAGCACAGAAGTGATTTCAATGTGCTGTTCTCTCCTTCCTAAGGGCAAGTTGTTCCTCTGATGTTATGTTTGAGGTGTTTGTAGAAACCTGTAGGTAGCAGAAAAATTTAAGTTTGAAGTTTGCTTCAATTTGACCTCGCCATGGGGACAGAAGGGTCACAGTGGGAAATATCAGTAGTATTCTGCAACACAAATGATGACTAAGTCACTTTTCTGAGTTAAAGTCACCAGGCACATGGGTCTTGCCCTTCTGGCAGCACTTCCAAGGAACAGACTCTCGACTGGACTACCTTCACAGAGAATCAGAGTTCTTTCCTGAAATAAGAGAGAATATAATTTCCTTTTGTGTTAGAAACTAGCAAGCACTGAGGTTCTGAAGGGAACGAAACTGAATTTAGCTGATCAATACACAAAGCTTATGCAAACATGTTTTCTTCTGGGTGAGGAAAATTCTTCCATCCATCGTTATTCAGCTTCATTCTTCAGTGAATTAACATCTCAAATAACTATTCAGGTCACATAGGTTCAAGTCGCTAAGGCAGAAGCAGCTTTGCCTCCCGAGGACTATCAGGCAGCAGGGAAGGTAAATAAAGGGGTTTGTTTAATGTTTAAAAGAGCGTACTAATGGACAATTAGCCAGAGGATTTGAGAGTCGTTTTTAAATCCACAAAAAAGCAAAGCTTCACACACTTAGCAAACTCTGGGCTGTGTTTCGGGCTAACACCACAGTACACATCTCAGACCCGCAGCATTGATGGTGACGGGAACCCATGACTGTTACAGCTTCTGTCGGGAAGTGGTGACAAAAGTTCGCAGATGTTCTGAAGAGAGCAGTAGATAATCTAAGGCGAAGTAAATTTGCAGGGCAAGGACGTATCTAGGCTAAAGTATTTACCCCAAGCTTCAGACTTCAACTGAACGGCTTCTTTAGACATTCATGGCTGCGATGTCACTGTTTATAATATAAATGATATGGGAAGAAACACCGAGTCATCTGGTTCATTGAAATCAATCTAGTCATGCAATACTTCGAGTGCTGTTAAGGTTTTCAGAGACAGTAGATCATATTTTCAAGAACGCGGCTTGCAGTTATTTCTTATTTAGAGAAGGCTGAGAAACAGTCCACAAAGGTTGTGCTGCATGTTGATCACAGCACCCTTACTGTGAATTAAAAAAAATTGAAAAGACGTAATTTTAGAGAAACGGCTTATTTTTGAGGTGTTTCAGTGAAATTCTACCTCTGAAAACAAGGTGAGGCAATACGATAGGACCAGCTCTTCACTGTGTCCAAATTTAGATGGTATCCTCACTACTGAAATGAAAAGCAGATGAAAAAATTGAAAAAGTTGGCACACGTGCTTGAAAAAAAAACCTGGCTAAATTATAAGATTTTTTTATTTTTTAGTTTTAAGTTGCTTTTACAGGTCGGGCTATTGGAGTTTGTAGTCAGAAATATACTCTGCTTCTGAAGTAAAATTAAGCAATGAACAAAATTATAGATTTTGTGTCATAAGTATCAGATCATTTCTCAATTTGCTGATCTATAAGAGGCTTGTTCTCTGATGAAAATGAGTGTCAAGATAAAAAACAACAACAACAACAACAACAAACCGAAACCAAATGAGGAAAAATATTATTAAAAAAAATAAATTCAATAAAGTGCTAAATTAGCTGATCTGAGACAAAACTCCTCCCAAATTAGGTCTGCCAGGTATTTGAGACATTCATTTGACCATTAGTCTGTTAAAAGAAATCTGAAAAGAAGTCTTAAAGATCTTCTACTGATACCATCATGTCAATGAATTATTCGGCTGCAGGGCATCCAGTGTTCCCTGTCTGTGATAGTATCGGCCAATTAGCAATTTTACTTCCTCCCAGGCTGCCATTTCCGAAATCATACTTATCAGCTTTTGATACTCAGTACCCTGCTACAGTGTAGAGTTCGGCAACAAGTTAACATTTTCCAGTAACAAATTAACATTTTCCAGACATTGAGTCAATTCTTGCTTTCTGTGCACAAATAGACCCAACGGAATTCTTCACCCTCATTAGACCAGGACGAGGATGTCAATTAAAAAAAGTCTTCTCAGCCAGCTACAAAATGCAACCAACTGACATTTCCTGAGAAGTTCAGATTTAAGAATACTAGTAAATAAGTCAGTTTCCAGGCAAGGCTAGCTCACACACTGCATGGACAAGGCTTGGAGTTGTGTGTACATTTTATTCCTGTACATAAAATGGGCTGCATGTTCCCATTATGGCCATGTCAAACCTGAAAAAATTACTAATTGAGTCAGGATGAAGCCTTTACTAACCTTTGTTAAAAATCTAAGTACCAAACAGCAGAAGTTAGAGTATGCGTTGAGGACTTTATTTGAGCACATCATATTACATTATTTTCTTCCAGATTTATGGCTTTATAAATATTTATATTTATAAATAAAAGATTTATAAATAAAAGATCATTACTGCACCTTCTACAGTATAGATACTACAATAGAAATATGATGTGTTTGGTTGTCCTGACAGAGCACACATGATCTGTGAATGCTCAAGTGTTTCCTATCTGTGAACATCTTTCAGATCCAAGGATAAAAAAGAGAGAATCAGAAACTAAATACTTTTATGGCTGAAAGGAATTAAATTCTCAGTGAAAAGATTATTAAAAGATAATTCAGTAATATGAAACATATATGAAACTGTTTCATCTAAAACTCTCTGTAGATATTTGTATTTTTATTGGATGTGTGTCTGATGCTGGAATCAATTTTTTGTTTGTCAAAATTACATGAAATCACGTTCTTTCTTGAATCTGTGGCCACGTTTCAAAGGAATAAAGTTTTTTAAAAATGCAAGTGTATCAATACTATCAGTGGTACCAGTTGTGAATTGTGCTGGAAGTTGTAACTGACCTTGTAACAAGGCCGTGGCTGCAAGGGCATCCGTGCTTCAGGGTCTGCATCACAAGTGACAGTAACACAACAACCATGGCCAGTCCTGCAGCCGCTCCTGGCAACCTGCAAGTCGGCCAAAGAGCAAGATGCAACCCTGAGATGTTCATAGGTGTAACAGATTGGTTCTGACAAATATGTAGCTTGGGACAGCAGTAGTGATTATAGCCTCAATGATCCCACCCCCAAGCTCCCTTTCTTGTCCCACTCCAGGCCTGTGTTCCTCCCAGTAAGGAGTGCTCTAGTCTCTGGGACTTGATTGTCTCAGAGAATACAACCTTAGAAGGGTCCAGGGATGGTTTTGAGCTCTGCCAATCAATACTTGTCTGCAGGCACTATTCAGGCACTAGCAAGGGGCTGGGGATTGTGTTTGCTGGGTGACGACAGGGGACAGCAATACCTGTACCCCAGGAGAAGCCTGTAGTCCAGTTTGGATGAAAAACTGAGAGTAGTCTGTTAGCAGCAGGATGGCAGGAGGAGGAGGGTGTAGATAAAGCAATGCTGTGGCCCATGAAAGCACAGTAACCTCTGATTTTCTCCACTTCATCTTCCTTTGGTGGGAGGAATGATGGGCTCATACTGCTGTCATGAACTTCTCAGCTGCTACTGCACTTCCAGGATGCAATGCATCCTCTCTTGTCTAACACTTAATTTTTTATAATCCACTCTAACTGCCACTTAATCAGAACAAAAGTCTGATTGTAACACAGACAGGAGCAGAACAGATGTTTGGAAACAGTCTTTTTTCCTTAATAGCTGTGGCTGTGCCTCAGACAATCTCAACACACCATTTTTCATACTCTCTGGGGTTTTTTTTGTATGATGGTAGCCAGGTGTAAATGGATGCTTCACATTTGTAGCGCTTCTAACCCACTCTCACAGTCCATAGGAGCCTTTTCCAAGCTGAGAACTCATTCTTGTTCCAAGGGTGACTTGAAGCTCCTGAAGGAGACCAGAACACCCCTCTGCTCACTGCTGTGCCCTGGAGACAGAGTCAGCATTTTGTGGAAAGAGTGGTCAGCCTAACTTAAAGCCAGTAAGTGAGTAACAACGGAGAAGCAAACCCGAGTAATTTCCAGTGAATTTCATAAACAAAATCAGGAAGTGAGGGGTTCCAGCACACCTGCCTTGGGCCAAGGGCTTAGTGAGCCTGTAGGCATGCAACTCAATTAACAGCTTTTTCACTCTTTTACCCCTGATTTTCCTTGTTATGTAGCTATGTAGCTTACAAATTCAAAGAGCACTTGAGATTTAAGGAAGTTTGACAACTTAGAGCATTTTCAATTCTCCATTATCTTGCTTAGTTTACACTTCCTCCCTTTATTCTGGAGCCGATCTGAGTGTCTGCTTTCTATCCTGCAGGGATACTTTCTCCAAACCCATCACTAACTTCAGTTATTTTTGCCTCACAGTGCAACCTGTAAGTGAACATTATCCCTATTGCAAGGGAAAAACAGGATCAAAATAATCTGCCTGGAGTCATTTTGTAAACCTGTTTCAGATTCAGCAGCAAAGTCGAAGGGGTAAGCCAGAGAGGGTAGGTATTTGTAAAGCATTGCAAGAGCCTCCAACCATAGACTCTGAAAAAGAGGAAGGATCCAGGCTAAACCAGTTGATAAGGAGACATCAGACGAGCTTTCTGCTCTACCTCATTCCTGAAGAGATGCCTGGCTGACTAGTTAGATCTTCTGCAGCCACCTCTCTTGCAGGATATGTAGGAGATGGTGGTGAGGGTCTGTGGCTACTGCCCATCTCAAAACTGCTGCAATACCAAAGGGTATGAAATGGCCTGAGAGCAGCTGAAATCCTTATGAACTCTCCAGCTGGTCTGCCACAGTCTACCTCTGTCTCCAGGATTAGGTCACACAGAACAAGGCTTCATTGTATCAGCAAGTGAATCCTCACAGGTCTCACACTTACGAGAGAGAAAAAAAAAAAAAAAAAAAAGGGCTGTCAGTCTAAAATCACTCATAAGAAAAACTCTCTACCCAACCAACCCCCAACAAATGCTGAGACTGAGCCTTTTTTTACTGAATCGTTTAGAAATTAATCAAAACTGGGAATACTATACAACCTAGAAACTCTCTGTACCTGTAACTCACAGAAGATGGGTTAGTATTTCAGTACTCAGCATCAAGAACTGTGGAGTAGTGTATAACACAGGCAAAACCTCATTTTTCCAAAGGTATAGCTGGTGACTAGCAAGGCAGAAGCAGGTTCATCCTCTAGTGTTTGGACTTGTGTCAAAAAGAGGTGATCAGTAGAATCATGATTTCAGATGATAAAACTCCCTGAAATGATTGGGTTTCACAGATGTTTTTGTTCTTTTCTTTTGTTGAAGAAGCACCATTACCCAAGTGACAATTAGAAATGAAGCTGTGGCCTGAAACAGTAGAGTCATGCCATCTGCCTGGGGTGACTTGGGCAGGGACTAATTATTTTCTTCCTGACTGCAGGCTTGTGTCTCTACTGGGTCAGGACTGGGCTGGGTAAACCTGTCCCATAGGCTGGGTTTTACTTACTGTCAGTAGTACAGGGCAGGATTTGTACAGTTATTGAGGAGGTCTGTAAGGAAGCATGTTACCTGCTATGAACATTTGCCTTTTGTTTAATATGCTTGTTTAATCCTGAGGGAAACAGCCTGTCACTGAAAAATCTAATATATGAGATTTGATTTTGAAATTACAGCACCATGCTCTGTAAATTCCAGCCAGGTGTATTTGGCTACATTTCATTCATTGTTCC